>NW_028171119.1:70000-79654 GCF_963971535.1 Notolepis coatsorum
TTCTGTTTGCACTAAACTCAGCTAACTTGTGTGTTGTGGAGAACACTGAAGATTGTTACTGTTCATTGGTTCTGGACACAGCTAAGGGAGGAGGGAACCACACTGCCTCTGTGTTTCGTTGGACTGTTATTGATATCTCTCTCTCTCTCCGTTTTCCACCTCGAGTTAAAGCTGGGAGTATCTGCAGAGCCGCTACAACGTCAAATACCGATTCCCCACTGCTATCACCAGGAGGATCTGCAGAGCCGCAGAGAACTCTGCCGATGGCAGTCTCCCTTGTTGTTTCATAATTGTTACTTTACCCCTTTTGTGACTCTGTAAATAAATACGCCCTAGTATTTGGCTAACTCTGAACTTCCTGTCTGTGCCGTGCGATTGAGGTCGGTTCAAACCCTAACAATTACCTTGTGATTCCGGGCTTTACAAATACATTTGATTTGATTTACAAATATGATATGATGATGAAATATAAAATATGAAATGATAGTGCGGCTGGGTGGCGTAGCGGAGATTGCGCTCGTCACCAACACAAGAGACTCCGGTATCAAATCCCAGGCTCAGCATTGCTTCCGGCTTGGGCCGGCCGTCGTACTGGCTCATTTGGCAGAGCCAGCGGGTGGAAGTCGATGGGTGGGGATTGGACGTTGTGGACAGCGACTCCTACAGGTCGGTTGGGGGACGCCTACACAGCAGAGACAGGAAGTGGCGAGGGTAGTGTGAGCCTCCCATGCGTTACACCTCGCCAATGAGAGTCCGCGCTGGCAGGCGAAAAGATGTGACAGGCTGCCTCCTCGTGTGCCGGAGGGAACACGTGATGCAAGGCTTCTATCCTCCCTACAACCGACCAGTGGGGGGCATAGTCGAGCAACGTTCAAGACAGGAGAGGGGAGAATTGGATACACGAAATTGGGATGGGAGAAAAATAGAAAATAAGGAGAAAAAGTAAAAAAAATTTAAATATGAAATATGAAATGATTATTTGGAAACACTGTACTAGGGGGCACGGCATGAGAAACCACTCTTATGGCATTTCTATCATAGAGGTCAGTATAGGAAAGAGGACACAAGCTGCATGCTGGGTTCAAACCCACCAAGACGCGGGGTGTCTCACCTTTGAAATGCCTTCTCGGAACTCTAACTCGGTAGCCGGTAGCCATTGTGATGTCATCGTTAGAAGGCTCAGTTCTCAGAATTCTAATCGTTACCTGAAAGGGTTAGTTCAAGTGCGCTCCAGTGCCTTTCAAATAACTTTTGGCAGCGTCACTCTCTCTCTCTCCTCCGCAGTGTGAAATATTCCTCAACACACACACACACACACACGCATGCACGTACACACACTCACGCACGCACACATGCACGTACACACACACACACACACACGCATGCACGTACACACACTCACGCACGCACACATGCACGTACACACACACACGCACGCATGCACGCATGCATGCACACACACACACACACACACACACACACACACACACACACGCACACGCACACACGCACACACGCACACACACATACACACACATACACACGCACACATAAAACTACTGTGAGTGCTGACGTACAGGAACCTGGCGGGGAGAGTGCACTCTTAAATCAGATGTGTTAAAATAACATGTTGTGTTGCTCCTAACTAGACACGCATGGGGGTGTGTCGAAAAACACGGCACTGCTTTTTTTTAAGCCGGCTTGTGTAATTTCTTAACACGTCTTTCAGTGCATCGGTTTTAAGAGTGTAGAGGACCCACTGGTCTCTGAACACATTGGTTTTAAGAGTGTAGAGGGACCACTGGTCTCTGAACACATTGGTTTTAAGAGTGTACTGGTCTCTGCAGTGACAGGAAGGTTTAAGAGTGTAGAGGGACCACTGGTCTCTGAACACATTGGTTTTAAGAGTGTACTGGTCTCTGCAGTGACAGGAAGGTTTAAGAGTGTAGAGGGACCACTGGTCTCTGAACACATTGGTTTTAAGAATGTACTGGTCTCTGCAGTGACAGGAAGGTTTAAGAGTCTAGAGGGACCACTGGTCTCTGAACACATTTTTTATTTTTTTTTTATTTTTTTTGCACAAATCTCTCCAATATTCAAAACATCTCTTTCCACATCATCATATGCAATTTCCAGGATTTGCCTTTTTCTTTTTTGTAAGAACATACAAAACATGTAAAGGACTCATACAAATACATTAACAACTGACATGGAAAATAAAAAAAAACGTACGAAAAAAGAAACATACTATACTATACATTATGCGTATACATCCCTGATATATATACTTTGCATGTAGACCGAACTACCTTCGAGCAGGTATGTGCTGCATCCTCTATCGGGATGCCACCCTTCTCCATATTGCATGTGAGAGAAAGCGCCCCAGACACATGCAGTTGTGCATGATAACATGCATGCACGCATGTCTCCAACACATGTATGTGGGTACGTGTATCACGTAAGCATGTGTACATGCCTCATATGTGTGTGTGTGCATCTTCCTGGTATGTGACTGTACTCCTATCTCTTGTGTGTGTCTCATATCCATGTGTGCCTCTGCCCCCTATGTGAGTGTATATCTCAGACGTGTATATATATGTGCGTCTCAGCTACGTATGTGTGTGTCTCCTATATACATGTGTATCCCCCATATGTGTCAGTGAAAGCCTATACTTCAACTATGTGTATATGTAGGTGTGTGTATGAACACATTGGTTTTAAGAGTGTAGAGCAGGGGTAGGCAACCCTAGGCACGCGTGCCTGCATAGGCACGCGGGGGCATTTGCATAGGCACAGGGGGCAGCAGTATAAAAAAAAAAAAAAAAAAAAAAAAAAAAATTATAATTTTTTTTTTTTTTTTGCTCTGAAATATTATAGTGAAATATTTTGCACTGTTGTCGCATTTATCTTGTTGAAATCCTCCCACAGGTTCTTTTTACTACCACATATTTAATTGAGACCCTTTATTTGTTTATTATTTCAATTTACCTGGAAATACATTGCTACATCATTCAGTAACATTTGCAGAGCCTTATAACAAAAACATTATTACGGTCACCATTGTGACCAGTGGGATTAATCAACACATTTTATTATTTATTTTTCTATTTCATTGAACATTGCACATGTTAAAAGCCATTTTTACTTGTGTTCTTAAAACAATGACAATAAACATAGTTTTATTAGGTTGAAATAATGTGGTTGTGTACTTATTTTTCTGTTAACTTATTATGCATTGAAAACTGAAAACCTTAATGCACAGTAACTGAACTCAATATTTTTAAGTTCTGGTAACTTATTATTATTATTTTTTACAGTGTAGTCTTGCGATCAATCAAAACTTATTTACACAATATACCTCACATTCACCCTCCATTCACATCCTGGTGTTCTCCTGGTGTTCTCCATTAGGCCTGTAGGTGGAGCTATGACGGCACACGTACAGTACACACACCGATGGTGTGTGATGTGTCCAAAATGAATGGGCAAATGTGAGTGAAATGGTCGCACTGTATGCAGCTGTTTGTCTGCATTGCATCCCCCCCCCCCCCAACTCAGATTTAGGGTTGATACAACCATCATAATAATATTGTTAATAATAACAATAACAATAATGATGTAATAATGTAAAAATTCAAAATACCTGATTATGAGAAAAAAAAATTCGATGCATGGAATATTGTTGAGGCACACTAGTTACAACTATATTTCAAACAGGCACTCCATGTCAAAAAGGTTGCTGACCCCTGGTGTAGAGGGACCACTGGTCTCTGAACACATTGGTTTTAAGAGTGTACTGGTCTCTGCAGTGACAGGAAGGTTTAAGAGTGTAGAGGGACCACTGGTCTCTGAACACATTGGTTTTAAGAGTGTACTGGTCTCTGCAGTGACAGGAAGGTTTAAGAGTGTAGAGGGACCACTGGTCTCTGAACACATTGGTTTTAAGAGTGTACTGGTCTCTGCAGTGACAGGAAGGTTTAAGAGTGTAGAGGGACCACTGGTCTCTGAACACATTGGTTTTAAGAGTGTACTGGTCTCTGCAGTGACAGGAAGGTTTAAGAGTGTAGAGGGACCACTGGTCTCTGAACACATTGGTTTTAAGAGTGTACTGGTCTCTGCAGTGACAGGAAGGTTTAAGAGTGTAGAGGACCCACTGGTCTCTGAACACATTGGTTTTAAGAGTGTAGAGGACCCACTGGTCTCTGAACACATTGGTTTTAAGAGTATACTGGTCTCTGCAGTGACAGGAAGGTTTAAGAGTGTAGAGGGACCACTGGTCTCTGAACACATTGGTTTTAAGAGTGTACTGGTCTCTGCAGTGACAGGAAGGTTTAAGAGTGTAGAGGGACCACTGGTCTCTGAACACATTGGTTTTAAGAGTGTACTGGTCTCTGCAGTGACAGGAAGGTTTAAGAGTGTAGAGGGACCACTGGTCTCTGAACACATTGGTTTTAAGAGTGTACTGGTCTCTGCAGTGACAGGAAGGTTTAAGAGTGTAGAGGACCCACTGGTCTCTGAACACATTGGTTTTAAGGGTGTACTGGTCTCTGCAGTGACAGGAAGGTTTAAGAGTGTAGAGGACCCACTGGTCTCTGAACACATTGGTTTTAAGAGTGTACTGGTCTCTGCAGTGACAGGAAGGTTTAAGAGTGTAGAGGGACCACTGGTCTCTGAACACATTGGTTTTAAGAGTGTACTGGTCTCTGCAGTGACAGGAAGGTTTAAGAGTGTAGAGGGACCACTGGTCTCTGAACACATTGGTTTTAAGAGTGTACTGGTCTCTGCAGTGACAGGAAGGTTTAAGAGTGTAGAGGGACCACTGGTCTCTGAACACATTGGTTTTAAGAGTGTACTGGTCTCTGCAGTGACAGGAAGGTTTAAGAGTGTAGAGGGACCACTGGTCTCTGAACACATTGGTTTTAAGAGTGTACTGGTCTCTGCAGTGACAGGAAGGTTTAAGAGTGTAGAGGGACCACTGGTCTCTGCAGTGATAAGATGTGTAGTTAGTAGACAGTTTCACTGGAATTGTGTTGCCAGGGGAACAGGTTGGACCCATGTTTATTTATTCAGTTATTGATATTATGAAAGACTGCAACAGGAAATTAACTTGGGTCCACTCAAGAGTGTTTACGTTGTCAAGTTGAAACCGTCTCTACATACTCTATGGAAACGCTCAATGTTTAGAATGTCACCTGGACAGATGGAGACGGAGCCTAGTCCTCGGTCGTGTCAGCGGACTAAAATGTGTTCTTTTTTTTTTATCCACTTTTTCTCCTTATTTTCTATTTTTCTTCCATCCCAATTTCGTGTTCCCAATTCTCCCCTCCCCTGTCTTGAACGTTGCTCGCATATGCCCCCCACTGGCCGGTTGTAGGGAGGATAGAAGCCTTGCATCACATGTCTCCTCCGATACATCTTTTCACCTGCCAGCGCGGACTCTCATTTGGCGAGGTGTAACGTGTGGGAGGCTCACACTGCCCCCGCCATTTCCTGTCTCTGCTGTGCAGGCGTCCCCCAACCGACCTGTAGGAGTCGCTGTCCACAACGTCCAGATTACCACCCATCGACTTCCACCCGCTGGCTCTGCCAAATGAGCCAGTACGACGGCCGGCCCAAGCCGGAGGCAATGCTGACACCCGGATTCGAGACCGGAGTCCCTTGCATTGGTGACGAGCGCAATCACTGCCATGCCACCCAGCCGCCCCACTAAAATGTGTTCTTGATTGTTTTCGAGTCCAGAGAATTATCATTTTCAGTCGATGAAGTTGGCGTCATCATTAGCGAGAGAAGCCAGGTGGAGGAAGATGAACTGGGACGCGTACTGTATTCTACAACATCTACAGCAGCTGTTCTCAGTTTGGGGATTGAGCCCCCCCCCCCCCCCCCCTAAACGGGTCACAAGACAATTATTTTTTTTTATTCACATTTTATTTGTGATTATTTTCTTTTCATCCTAAAATAACTAATAAGGAAATTAATTAATTCAAATGTGAACCTTTTTTTGTGATGAATTACTTTCTTTTCGTCTAAAATAACCAATAGGAGAGCAGTGCCAGAAAGCTCTCATTGGACTCGTACACCCTGTACAAGAGAGCAACAAAGTTCTTTTTTGATATATATATTTTTTTTATATAGATTTTTCACGTACAGTTACTTACATTACAAAAACACACATTGGGACAATGGGGGGGGGGGGGGGGGTCCTCCAGTTCATCTCTATGCCATCATCCACACCATAAGCAAGCAAAAACAAAACAAAAAGAAAAACAAGCAAAAAGGAAAAGCAAACCAAGACAGGCACTGTACAGTATTGCACTTGCCTCGAGCCCATTCACATGTAGACATATATTTATTTTTTCCTATCCTAGGTCTGTCCATACAATGGGGCACTGGGCCTTTAGAAGGATCTGAGAAATTTCAGCAGGAAAATAGTCTAATAGTGGGGCCCACACCTCCTGAAAGGAAGCGTCGTTGCCTCTATGCATTGCACAGTGTCTTTCATGGGGCAGCACACCGAAGATCCCTCTATACCACATTTGTAAAAATGGAGGCTTATCCTTAATCCAGTTTATCAGAATGCATTTCCGGGCTGAAAGTAGAAGTTTATCAAATAGTTTGAATTGTAAAGGGTGTCACCCCTCCTACCCAACCCCCCCCCCCAACCACCTCCAATGTACAGTCCCCCCCCCCCCCCCCCACCTACCCAACCTCCTCCAATGTACAGTTTCTATGTCAAATGTATATACTCTCTTTTCTGGACTCTTTTTGTATCACAAACAGTACTGTATTTGCAAATCTGGTATGTCATAAATGTATAGATGTAGCAGTACTGTCTATCTGTATGTCATGTATGTCCTGATGAATTGAAAATGGGGGACCCTGATACAGTACAGCTCAATACATACAATTGTTAAGGGGATGCAGACCAGAGAAAGACTTTCGTCTTGTTTACATCAGGGTCCCCCATTTTCAATTCATGACTGAGCTGTACTATACTGTACCCATTCTGCAATATGTTAATAAAGTGTTCAATCAATCACTTGGCCCCAGAACCTGGATAAACACTTAGATTCCCAAAAGTAGTGATAGACTGTAGCCTGTAGGTACCCAGGTCTGTTTGACATTTCGAACATAAAGGAGATATTGAACGGCCCATTTTGTTAGTTCTTTTTTCAATACGTTGCTGAGAACTATTATTTGTAAAAAATATTGAACCACAGACAGCAATCAGAATACTGGCATTTCCATAACGCTTTGCCACCGCGCATTCAGTCCACACTGCAGCTTTCATCTCTACAGTATATTTTCAAAAACATGAGGAACAACTTTGCTTGAATTGTCTTTATTATGAAAACTAAAACAGGACGTTTGCATATTCTCAATGTTGCTGTCGACGTCGTCGCGTCGATGTGGGGACTTGCTTCTTCAAACCGGGTGGACAAAGTTTACAGACAAACGTTAGATTGTTTCCGTCTGAGTCAGTACTGACTTTAACGTTAAACTATTTTAAATCCCCAAGCGCCGACATCTAGAGGTAGAGTTCTCTGAGCGAGTGCTGCTCTCGACCTGCTGCTGCGCAGCTCTCGGCTTCTGCTCGCAGATTCAGCTGTTGTTGTGAGGAGTCTGATGACGTAGCAGGGGTTGACAGGCACGTTGCCAGATCGGTTGGTTTTCCACATAATTTTAAAGCCTGTTTACGGTGTGTTTTAACTGGGTTTTCGGCTGAAATACATATGAAATCTGGCACATCTTTGAACGCCGTTATAACAGAGTGCTGAGAATGAACGCACGTTTGAACGCCGTTAGACAGCGCTGAGAATGAACGCGTTCTCAATTACGTTCATTTAGCGGATAATCAGTACGTTCAGTTCACATTCGCCCAAAATACGAACGCGTTCATGAACGATCGTTCATTGCGCGCGTTCAGGTACATCACTGACGACACACAAGTCAAGACAGATACTCAGAGTAACTCACTTTATCTAGAAGCCAAACCCATGATTCATCCCGGTTCCGGTGGAGACAATGCTACACGCTATTGTTTCTTAAGATTTACCATCAGAATAACATGGAGATCTATTTCAGCCCGACACCCACGTGTCTGTATATTTCACTCCCCCATCTATCTCTCTCTCCCTCCTTCTCTCCTCTCCTCCCTACATCCTTCCTGCACTCCACTGTCTATCTCTCTCCTCTCCCTCCCTCCTTTTTGCCCCTCCCCGCTCTCTTTCCTCCACGCCTACCTCTCCCCCGTCGTTTCTCTCCATATTTTACCTCCTCCTATCCCTCTCTCTCTCTCTCTCTCTCTCTCTCTCTCTCTCTCTCTCTCTCTCTCTCTCTCTCTCTCTCTCTCTCTCTCTCCCTCTTGTTCCTTCTTTGTCTCTCTCCTTCTTCTGTTTTATCCTTTATGTTTTTCACTTCCTCCTACATTGATCTATAAATCAACGTAATGTGTTCCAAAGGTAGATAACATAGTTTTCTAACATGTGAGATTCATGTGGCTTTTCTGTAACTGATTTTACCAAGTTCTTTTTTTTGGTAAAAAAGCAAACAAGCACTTTCTTGAAAGTGCTTGAAAAACTGTTTTCGCATAAGTTAGATGGTTTTGTGGAAAAGAACAAACTGCTGAGCGAAAGCCAGTATGGCTTTAGGCAAAACAGATCAACAGCGACTGCCTTAATGAATATTATTGAAGAAATAACAACAGCGACAGATAAAAGGAAATGAACAATAGGGGTGTTTATTGATTTAAAAAAGGCATTTGATACCTTAGATCATAATATTTTAATTTCTAAATTACGTTCATATGGTGTGAGAGGAATGGTTCTTGAATGGTTGAGTAGTTATCTCCACAATAGGCAACAATATGTGCAGTTGGCAGATGTCAAATCTGAGCGTATGAAAATCTAATGTGGGGTACCGCAAGGTTCGGTTTTGGGGCCCAAACTCTTTCTTTTATATATTAATGATATTTGTGATGTTTCAAAACTATTACAGTTTGTCTTGTTTGCTGATGATACCAATTTATTTTGCTCTGGAAATAATTTAAAGGAACTAGCTGAATTATTGTGTATGAAATGACAAAGCTAAAGAAATGGTTTGATGTAAATAAGCTATCACTGAATCTGAAAAAAACTAAATTTATGATTTTTGGCAATCGAAAACTAGATGAAAATATAGTACTGAGGAGTTGATATAGAGAGAGTTAATGAATTTCGTTTTCTTGGTGTGATTATGGATGATAAATTAACATGGAAATCTCACATAGCACACGTTAAAAAAAAGATGTCCAAGAGTATTTTTGTTATGAATAACGTAAAGGATGTGTTAAGAGTATGAGGCAATGAGAACACTCTACTGCTCACTCATCTCACCGTATCTCAGTTATTGTGTTGAAGTATGGGGGAATACTTATGGGACCAATATAAAACCATTATATATACTACAGAAGAGGGCTGTAAGAATCACACATAAAGTGAATTATCGAGAACACACAAACACATTATTTATTAAATCTAGAATAATTAAACTTGAAGACATGGTTAAGTTTCAAACAATGTTAATTATGTTTAGGGCAAGAAATAATACACTGCCAGAAAAACTACAAAATCTTTTTCATTTAGAAAGTGAGTTTAGTAGGAGAAAATACAATTT
>NW_028171118.1:0-15000 GCF_963971535.1 Notolepis coatsorum
AGAGAGAGAGAGAGAGAGAGAGAGAGAGAGAGAGAGAGACAGAGAGAGAGAGAGAGAGAGAGAGAGAGAGAGACGTCAGTGCCTGGAGACAGACCTTCTGGGCAGTAAGGCGCCCGTGTCCACAGCCAGCTGTTTATGAGTTGTCAGCTCCTTCCGGTCATTAATTTCTGTGCTACAGACGCGACAGGCGCGCTCCTTTTCCCAGCGCTCTCGGCGGCTCAGCGTTTTTTTGGGCGGAGCGCTCCCAGCGCATAAAGTTGAAAATAGTTCAACTTTTGGAAAGGAGCGCCGCTCATCAAGGTAACTTTTTCGACCGACCCAATCAACATCGAGCAAGTGGGTGGAGTCGCGAGACTCGAGCAGATTGAGGTCCGGAGTTCTGGAAACGCTCGGAGCATATTTTAGATTTTCAAAGCGGTCCGCCTTGAAAAAAAACGCTATCTGTGGACACGGCCGCTAAGGCTGTTTCCCCGAAGCCTGTTTTTGGGATTCGAACTTCGTCAGGGTTTCGTTTTTCAAACTAAATCCTTAATTTTAATAAAGTGATTAATCTGATTAAATTAGTATTTTTTTTATTTTTATTAAATCATCTTTCTTTAATGAATATAACTCAGTTTTTAATACTATAATATTAGTGTAGCCTAATCTTTATCGGCAACTGTGAAGAAAAACCACATTGGATTAAACAGAATGAATAGACGCATAAAAAAATAAAATATAATTTTCTTTTTTTTTTATAAAAAAAATTCGAATGTTGATTTAGAAATCGAATGCCAACGTAACGAACGAAGGTCCGAAGGTCCGAAGGTCCGGGCTCAGCCCTACTGGGCAGGGAGCAGCGCGCGGTTCCCTGGGAGAGAGAGCGGAATGGGGAGGGGGAGAGAGAGACAGACGGACAGCCGTTAGTTGGTAAGGTCACGTTTCACACAGGCCAGCTCATGTCCTGAGAGTGAAGAGCCAACTCCATACAAATTAGGCTTGCCATGGTAGTCAGTGATACTGGTGTTACTCTGTTCAGGCATCCATTATAAATTCTTTTTTTTTTTAACTAATTTTTTTTTTTGCATATCAGTGGCTACATTAATATAAAAAATAAAAACCGCTAATTTGTAAAATAACACGCAACACTGTGATGAACATTGTTACTCAGCTGATAGAGTTGTGCCCTTCCTTGTCGTACAGAACTTGTAAGTCGCTTTGGATAAAAGCGTTCAGCTAAATGACTAAATGACTAAATGTAAATGTACCAGTCCACTAAGCAGCAGCGATCCCATTATACAGAAAGCCAAGCAAAGTGAGTCTGGGTCTCTGTAGCAAAA
Source organism: Notolepis coatsorum (assembly GCF_963971535.1). NCBI lineage: Eukaryota > Metazoa > Chordata > Actinopteri > Aulopiformes > Paralepididae > Notolepis > Notolepis coatsorum. The sequence continues at coordinate 1,320 of NW_028171118.1, forward strand.
CTCAAATTGAGCCAAATCATTGTCCTGCTGGACTTCTGACACAGAGTGTAGCTTGCAGGTCAGGAAGCATCAGAACACATGTCAACAGACGACCCTCCCCATTGGTTCCCAACAGACGACCCTCCCCATTGGTTCCCAACAGACGACCCTCCCCATTGGTGGTTCCCAACTCAACAGACGACCCTCCCCATTGGTTCCCAACAGACGACCCTCCCCATTGGTTCCCAACAGACGACCCTCCCCATTGGTTCCCAACAGACGACCCTCCCCATTGGTGGTTCAACAGACGACCCTCCCCATTGGTTCCCAACAGACGACCCTCCCCATTGGTTCCCAACAGACGACCCTCCCCATTGGTTCCCAACAGACGACCCTCCCCATTGGTTCCCAACAGACGACCCTCCCCATTGGTTCCCAACAGACGACCCTCCCCATTGGTGGTTCAACAGACGACCCTCCCCATTGGTGGTTCAACAGACGACCCTCCCCATTGGTGGTTCAACAGACGACCCTCCCCATTGGTGGTTCAACAGACGACCCTCCCCATTGGTGGTTCAACAGACGACCCTCCCCATTGGTGGTTCAACAGACGACCCTCCCCATTGGTGGTTCAACAGACGACCCTCCCCATTGGTGGTTCAACAGACGACCCTCCCCATTGGTGGTTCAACAGACGACCCTCCTCATTGGTGGTTCAACAGACGACCCTCCTCATTGGTGGTTCAACAGACGACCCTCCCCATTGGTTCCCAACAGACGACCCTCCCCATTGGTTCCCAACAGACGACCCTCCCCATTGGTTCCCAACAGACGACCCTCCCCATTGGTTCCCAACAGACGACCCTCCCCATTGGTTCCCAACAGACGACCCTCCCCATTGGTTCCCAACAGACGACCCTCCCCATTGGTTCCCAACAGACGACCCTCCCCATTGGTTCCCAACAGACGACCCTCCCCATTGGTTCCCAACAGACGACCCTCCCCATTGGTTCCCAACAGACGACCCTCCCCATTGGTTCCCAACAGACGACCCTCCCCATTGGTTCCCAACATGTTAACTCCAGGACCCTGAAAGCGAGAGGAGCTCAGAGGACCAGTCCAGACTATGTTTACACAACAATATGTGATCAATGGACTACAATATGTGATCAATGGACTACAATATGTGATCAATGGACTACAATATGTGATCAATGGACTACAATATGTGATCAATGGACTACATTGATCCGTCCCTCGATGAAGAGACAGAAAAGTGACTTAGGTCGCTTTCACATATAGTTCTGGTGGACTCTGTGCGGTTCTGGGGGTGAAGTTGCAACATTGTTGCATTCTTCATTTGGTTCGCCTGCGTTCACATAGAAATCTGTGAGGCGGACCGAGACCTTCTGAACAATGTCACGCGGTCGAAAAGGGTGCTTGTCTATTGGACAGTGGAAATGTGTGTGTGTCTGCGATCCTGTGTGTGCGCGCGCGTGTGTGTGTCTGTGTGTGGACTGCTCCAGATCAGCGGAGCCGAGTTTTGACATGGCATTGATCCATTGTTCTATTGAAGCACATTACCACCATCCTCTCGCTAAACAACTTGTAGACCACGGTGTTTTTATGAGTGCCCACAAGTAGCTGTTTTATTAATAATATAATAAGCTGCGCGCCTCGGTAATAATAATAAACCGCGTTTTTTCTTCCTTCTTCCCAAGATGCACAGACATATATATAGATAGATAGATAGATAGATAGATAGATAGATAGATAGATATATAGATAGATAGATACAGATAGATAGATAGATAGATACAGATAGATAGATAGATAGATACAGATAGATAGATAGACAGACAGACAGACAGACAGACAGACAGACAGACAGACAGACAGACAGACAGACAGACAGACAGACAGACAGACAGACAGACAGACAGACAGACAGACAGACAGACAGACAGACAGATAGATAGATAGATAGATAGATAGATAGATAGATAGATAGATAGATAGATAGATAGATAGATAGATAGAGAGATGGACAAATGGACACCAGTCATTGAAAATGTATCACAGACCGACGCAGACCGACGGACACGTGGGGATAGATGTAGCCACGTGACGTTAAAGATCAAAGCAAGCGCTCCACAGATACTGTGCGTAAATACCGGTGTTGTCATGAGTTTATGAGTGGTGGGGAATTACACATCACCGTGGCAACCCTAATTCATATCCATTCCACCTCCACCACGCAGCCTTAGCTCTTTAACACATTCGGGGCCAACCACGTATATATGCGTTTTTCGGATCCAACGCTTGACGGCCAACCACGTATATATACGTGGCAAGGTAGTTTTGGCTTTTATTCCATTGTAATATCCTACTCAATGTCACAGAGCGGCACTGCAGATTTATCCTACTCTTGGTATTCGGAAAAGTGCATTACCGGCCAGATCATCATAGGGGCGCTGTCTCGATAATGCAGTGTTCCCTGTTACAGACCGGTGTTTTTTTTTATTATTTATTATGAATGGGCTTTTCTGTTAGCCTAAAGCTATGCGTGTAGCCGATGGCCTGGAATAGTTTTTGGGACGCTGAATTCAGTATGCAGTAAAGGAATATATCATCAGCCAATGGACATATGGATCTACCAGATGGCGATCGATAACTGGGAAATCCTTTTTGGGATCCAACCGGCCACAGGTAAGAGCGATTTGACGTCAATTACAGCCCGATCGGGCCTTGCTCTCATAGCCATCCACCCGGTCAGCGAATAAGGCTACTGAGGCTAATGCCGTTATTGGTAATCAATAATCAAAAACGACGTCCCCCGCCCCCCCCCTTTCATGCATTCATGGTGGACCATGATACCGACAATATGCATTTTGAGTTTTAGCTCTAGCTTGTCTATAGCCGAAACGCCATTCGATTTAACGTTATTAGCTTAGCGCCCTATAACTCCCGTTCCAGGAAATACCCCAGAACATTCTGCTATAACGTTCATATTCACGATGCTATAAAATGGGAACGTATTGATGAAATTTTTTTTTATTTAAGGCATATTGAAGGGACGGTTTATAGTGTCAATTGACAATGAGAATGGACAGATACAATAGCAATACTATAAAGTATAGATTTAGCTCTACAAACAGCCTCACGCACAATGAAAGGTTGTTTTGATATGCTGGCCGTATAGAGTGGGATTAGACGGATCCCAATGGCCCCGAATGTGTTAATGAAGTCTTGAGGGGAGAACACTCAAGGGAAATACCTTTCGGTACAGTGAGTGGAATAAACTGCCAGTGTCCATAAAAAGTATTGACTCAAAGAAAATTAAAAAATAAAAAGATATGAAGAAATGGCTTAGTCACACAGGATAATGATATATGCAGGTGTGGTGTAGTCATTGTGTTTGTTTGTGTTATTGCATTTTTTTTTTTATTCATATTTACATTTTCACAATGCTTGGAAATTGTATTTATATGTCTTATTTGTGCATAGTGCATACTAGTCATCTTGTCCATTGTGAGGACCACAATGGAAATAAACGTAAGGTTTTATTGTGTTTTAATCCTCGACGATTTTAGATGATGGCTGTACATGTTGTGTACCGGTGTTGTACGTGATTTTAGATTGTCAAATTAATTCAATCAATCGCTCGTGGCTCACCCAGCAGGCTGTCCAGCAGAGCCTCCGTGGGGACGGGCACAGGCTCGTCTCTGCCCAGGTCCGTCAGCTTACCCTAACCCTAACCCACTCCTCACTCACCCAGCAGGTTGTCCAGCAGAGCCTCCGTGGGGACGGGCACAGGCTCGTCTCTGCCCAGGTCCGTCAGCTTACGGTAGGAGCAGGACTCTCGGAGCACCGGCTTGTTGAGCAGCTTCTTTATCTGGAGAACAGAGCGAGGTTTACGGTTAGGAGGACGACACGAGACAGGCTTCTTACTAGGCTTGGGCGGTATGACGGTATTACGGTATACCAGGGTATTTAGAAATCCCGACGGTATTGAAAATCAATACCGTCAAAACGGAGTTTTGTTGTAGTGCACACAAGCGCCAGCAGAGGGCGAGACCAGTCCTCACTAGTGGAGCGAGCCACGCAGAAGCTGGTTGTCAACACACAGGAGGAGGAGGAGGAGGAGGAGGAGGAGGAGGAGGAGGAGGAGGAGGAGGAGGAGAACCCCGCTTCAGTGGGGGAAATTAAATGAGACACGCTTACTGTTGCTGGTGCTGCGGGCTAACTGGCTATTCTGAGAGCTAACTGTTGTGTATGATCACAACGGTGTTCACGCTTTACGGTAATGTTGCAACAGTGCTGTGAAAATACCGTAAAGCGCTGTGGTAACGAGAGTGTGTGTTGTTGTTGTGTTTAGGATGCTGCGGGAGAACTGCTACCATTCTGAGAGCTAACGTTAGCACTAGGATGCTGCGGGAGAACTGCTACCATTCTGAGAGCTTAACGTTAGCACTAGGATGCTGCGGGAGAACTGCTACCATTCTGAGAGCTAACGTTAGCACTAGGATGCTGCGGGAGAACTGCTACCATTCTGAGAGCTAACGTCAGCACTAGGATGCTGCGGGAGGACTGCTACCATTCTGAGAGCTTAACGTTAGCACTAGGATGCTGCGGGAGAACTGCTACCATTCTGAGAGCTTAACGTTAGCACTAGGATGCTGCGGGAGAACTGCTACCATTCTGAGAGCTAACGTTAGCACTAGATGCTGCGGGAGAACTGCTACCATTCTGAGAGCTAACGTTAGCACTAGATGCTGCGGGAGAACTGCTACCATTCTGAGAGCTAACGTTAGCACTAGATGCTGCGGGAGAACTGCTACCATTCTGAGAGCTTAACGTTAGCACTAGGATGCTGCGGGAGAACTGCTACCATTCTGAGAGCTAACGTTAGCACTAGATTGCTGCGGGAGAACTGCTACCATTCTGAGAGCTAACGTTAGCACTAGATGCTGCGGGAGAACTGCTACCATTCTGAGAGCTTAACGTCAGCACTAGGATGCTGCGGGAGAACTGCTACCATTCTGAGAGCTAACGTTAGCACTAGATTGCTGCGGGAGAACTGCTACCATTCTGAGAGCTAACGTTAGCACTAGATGCTGCGGGAGAACTGCTACCATTCTGAGAGCTTAACGTCAGCACTAGGATGCTGCGGGAGAACTGCTACCATTCTGAGAGCTTAACGTCAGCACAATTAGACTGTGGCGGGCCGCCTGGGAAACCCTGGTACTTACAGTAGATTTCATTCACAGTCTTTGCTGCCCTGTTACGGGCGCCTGGTGGTACTAAATCCAGATTTGGCCCGATCCATAGATGTATGACTTGGCCATAATAAGGTAATTAATAGGCCTGATATTCTATATCCTATATTCATATTTAAAATTGCATGTGTCCGGATGGCAAAATTCAGTACTGCATCTACAAAAAACCCTGTAAATCATCTTTATTAATTTGCTTAGATTTCTTGTACACTTGATCTCAAGAATGTGCTGAATGAGCTCAGTGGCAATTATTCACGGCTGGTCAATGTTGGCATGGTGTTACTCACCGTCAAAGATGAAAAAATTAAAAGATTCATTACAATTTACTCAAGCATAGTAACAGACAGTATTTCTGACACTGGGAATATCTTGCCTGAGGTCCATAGATGCCAAGAACATGCAAATGGACCTTGTAGAAGTGGAGCAATCGTCCATTTACTTGGGTATGTATTTTTAGGCGAATCTTCTGAAAATAATGGCTAGGGCTTAAGAGGTTAAAAAAATATAAACCATCACCTCCTGTCACTAGTATCCTATAATAATAATAATAATAATAATAATAATAATAATAATAATAATAATAATAATAATAATAATAATAATAATAATACCTTTCCACACTACACTTATTGATTATAATAGATTTCTGACATTCAAATATAGGATAGACTATTAGCACTATATTAGACTATAGACTATCAGCTCTATCTTTAATCTTTAAAAATGTTCAGTTACTATCGCATGCACTTTTCTGTGTTTCACACACATATGAGTGCATGCTTACCAACTGTTCGCCTGTTTTTACTGCAACACTACTATCACCGACATCTAAAGAGATCCCCCCTTGAACGGCCCTTCTAAGGTTTCTCTCCTCCACATTGCTGTGGTGCATTTTTTCCTATTGCTATGTTTTAGTGAGTTTTTCCTTACCTTCGCGTGGGGTACGTCTGGGAGTGTTGCATTTATTTAAAAGAAATTGGCCTTTATGGTGTCCTTGTTTTGTTCTTGACTTATTGTGATGTTTCTTCTCGACTTGTTTAAAGAAGACGTGTCCGGCCCATGGGGACATTAACGTGTGTTGTCGGGCCTTACAAATACATTTGATTTGATTTAGCAGGTTTCCGACTAAATACATGCAATGCATAAAGTGCAGACATAAAGTGGAGACAGAATAAAAGAGTGCAGTAATGTACCAGTCCACTAAGCAGCAGCGATCCCATTATACAGAAAGCCAAGCAAAGTGAGTCTGGGTCTCTGTAGCAAAACTCAAATTGAGCCAAATCATTGTCCTGCTGGACTTCTGACACAGAGTGTAGCTTGCAGGTCAGGAAGCATCAGAACACATGTCAACAGACGACCCTCCTCATTGGTGGTTCCCAAAATCTTTTATACTCCAAGGCACTGAAAGTTTGACTGGAGAGGAGCTCAGAGGACCAGTCCAGACCAGCAGCAGTATGTTTGACTGGAGAGGAGCTCAGAGGACCAGTCCAGACCAGCAGCAGTATGTTTGACTGGAGAGGAGCTCAGAGGACCAGTCCAGACCAGCAGCAGTATGTTTGACTGGAGAGGAGCTCAGAGGACCAGTCCAGACCAGCAGCAGTATGTCTGACTGGAGAGGAGCTCAGAGGACCAGTCCAGACCAGCAGCAGTATGTTTGACTGGAGAGGAGCTCAGAGGACCAGTCCAGACCAGCAGCAGTGTGTTTGACTGGAGAGGAGCTCAGAGGACCAGTCCAGACCAGCAGCAGTGTGTTTGACTGGAGAGGAGCTCAGTGTGTGTGTGTGTGTGTGTGTGTGTGTGTGTGTGTGTGTGTGTGTGTGTGTGTGTGTGTGTGTGTGTGTGTGTGTGTGTGTGTGTGTGCGTCTCTACCTGTGCGCGGGACAGGTGTAACCCCAGTGTGTACATGATCTCCTCCAGGTCCCTCTCGTTCAGGTATCCACAGTGGCTCTGGTCGAAGTACACAAAGGCCATCAGCAGCTCTCGGTCTCTCGTCACCATCAGCTGTTTCTCCTTCTCCTGGGGAAACACACAGGACAGTGTCACAGGGCGCAGTACCCAGGAGCTGCCACTAGGAGCAGCGTCACCATCAGCTTCTTCTCCTTCTCCTGGGGAAACACACAGTGTCACAGGGTGCACTACCTGTGAGCTGCCACTAAGAGCAGAGTGGCTAACCGTGAGCGAGTGAGTCATTGTCAACTTTATTTATTATTTTTTTGATCCACTTTTTCTCCTTCTTTTTCCGTTTTTTCTTCCATCCCAATTTAGTCGGGCCAATTCCCCCTCCCCTGTCTTGATCGTTGCTCACATGTGCCCCCCACTGGTCGGTCGTAGGGAGGATAGAAGAATCTATCGCATGTCCCCTCCGATACATGCAGAGTCAGCCAGCTGCTCTCTTTTCACCTGCCAGTGCGGACTCTCATTGGCGAGGAGTAACGTGTGGGAGGCTCACACTACCCTCGACATCTCCCGTCCTTGCTGTGCAGGCGCCCTGACCGACCTGTAGGAGTCGCTGTCCTCAACGTCCAGATTACCACCCATCGACTTCCACCGCTAACTCTGCCAATTGAGTTAGTATGACGGCCGGCCCAAGCCGGAGGCAACGCCGACAGCCGGATTCGATTGCGTTGGTGACGAGTGCAATGTCCGCTGCGCCACCCAGCCGCTTTATATAGCACATTTAAAATCAACCGAAGTTGTACCAAAGTGCTGTACAATACAAAAAGAGAAATACTAAAAGAAATATAAAATACAGTAAATCAAATCAAATAAAATGTATTTGTAAGGCCCGACAACACACGTTAATGTCCCCATGGGCCGGACACGTCTTCTTTAAACAAGTCAAGATTAGTGGAGACAAGGCCACAGCTAAACCCTGGCTAGTGGAGACAAGGCCACAGCTAAACCCTGGCTAGTGGAGACAAGGCCATGGCTAAACCCTGGCTAGTGGAGACAAGACCACAGCTAAACCCTGGCTAGTGGAGACGAGGCCACAGCTAAACCCTGGCTAGTGGAGACAAGGCCACAGCTAAACCCTGGCTAGTGGAGACGAGGCCACAGCTAAACCCTGGCTAGTGGAGACAAGGCCACAGCTAAACCCTGGCTAGTGGAGACAAGGCCACAGCTAAACCCTGGCTAGTGGAGACAAGGCCACAGCTAAACCCTGGCTAGTGGAGACGAGGCCACAGCTAAACCCTGGCTAGTGGAGACAAGGCCACAGCTAAACCCTGACTAGTGGAGACAAGGCCACAGCTAAACCCTGACTAGTGGAGACAAGGCCACAGCTAAACCCTGACTAGTGGAGACAAGGCCACAGCTAAACCCTGGCTAGTGGAGACGAGGCCACAGCTAAACCCTGACTAGTGGAGACAAGGCCACAGCTAAACCCTGGCTAGTGGAGACAAGGCCACAGCTAAACCCTGGCTAGTGGAGACGAGGCCACAGCTAAACCCTGGCTAGTGGAGACAAGGCCACAGCTAAACCCTGACTAGTGGAGACAAGGCCACAGCTAAACCCTGGCTAGTGGAGACGAGGCCACAGCTAAACCCTGACTAGTGGAGACAAGGCCACAGCTAAACCCTGGCTAGTGGAGACAAGGCCACAGCTAAACCCTGGCTAGTGGAGACAAGGCCACAGCTAAACCCTGACTAGTGGAGACGAGGCCACAGCTAAACCCTGACTAGTGGAGACAAGGCCACAGCTAAACCCTGGCTAGTGGAGACAAGGCCACAGCTAAACCCTGGCTAGTGGAGACGAGGCCACAGCTAAACCCTGACAAGTGGAGACGAGACGCAAGACTCACTTTGTCTTTGGAGGACCTCTCTTTGGAAGACTTCTGGTCATCTTTGCGGTCGTCTTTCCTGTCCCTGTCATTAGAGTCTTCGTCGTCCTTATCTGAGACACAGAAAGACAGATGGGAGAGAGGGACAGAGGTTGGAGATGTACAAAGCTTAGGGGCTCACATTACAGAACGGATTACGGATATAATGGATCTAATGTGGAATGATTGACTTAGATCGCATTAGATTCCACCATTAGAGCTGCCGCGGTATTGATGTTTTCCTTACCGCACACATTTGCAAAATATTTCCTACCGCCGCGGTTATTACCGCACGCACACAAAAAATTTAAAAAAAAAAGTTTGAATGCATTTTTTTTTTTAGTAGTAGTAGTCTACTCTTTATAGCATATAGCCTGCCTCTAGTCTAAATGTCTATCTTTAGAGGATGACTTTGCAGCATGAATATTGTTTGGGATTCGGCAAGCACGCATTAGTTATTGAAAGTGAAACACGGATTCGAAGTTTCCCCTCTGGTCGTGCGCAGTTCACTCGGTGTCGCGGGCAGGGGTGGTTACCCCCCCGACCCTTTCTTATTATTATTACTATAAAGTTACTACTTTATAATAAAGGCATTCGTTTTGTGGCATTAACATTATATAGTTATACGTTCAATAACATCAGCGTATTTACCGGACCATATCAAGGCAAGCAATACTCAATTCATATCTCAGTTCCTTTCTTTGCTCAGAGCGTGCTGAGTTGTCCCATTCTGCGGTCTGTTAATAAAGTTTTCAATCAGACAAGTGTATAGAACGAAGGGCTTTTATTATAACATTCGTTGCAGACAGTAAAAGCATTATGTCTCGTTTAGTACTCCTGAAGAGCGATGGTAGTCCACTCCGGCGGAGAGTTAAAGCTAACGTTATTAGCCGTGTTGTGATGAGCTGACATTCAGGACGTAAAAAACGTGTGACGCGTCTCTCTTCTGACCAATCAGTGGTCTGCAATGTTTCACGTGACTTTTCTGGTACCCAATAGGGTCGCTTGGAACCTCGATGGAGGAGTAGGGTATATCTGCAGAGCCGCAAGCCCAACGAGAGGAGGGTAATTTATTATTATTATTATAAAAAACAGCGGTGACGCGGTATTCAGCCTACTCTGCGGTGGCCGTGATGTAACAGCGATACCGCGGTAATGCGGTAATCGCGGCAGCTCTATCCACCATTTCAAATTCCTTTTGATAAAGAGTGGGAATTGAATACATGTTCAGAAATACCAGCATATAATCCTTTTTACATATCTGTATATATATATATATATACAATCTACTCAGATTTAGTTAAACCACTGGGCAGACTGGTTTATTATCACAGTGTATTCATACTCGTACAACTGTATATAATAATACTGTATATACATTAGGTTAGCGTACAGTATATGCTCCATAATGTTCATGTGTTATACTGTATAATGCACTGCTTTGCACTCTGGTTAGTTGGCAACTTAATTTAGTTGTACTCTCTACTTGTGCAACAATACATGTAATGTAATCTAATAATACATGTAATGTAATCTAATAACAATACATGTAATGTAATCTAACAACAATACATGTAATGTAATCTAACAACAATACATGGAATGTAATCTAATAACAATACATGTAATGTAATCTAATAATACATGTAATGTAATCTAACAACAATACATGTAATGTAATCTAATAACAATACATGGAATGTAATCTAACAACAATACATGTAATGTAATCTAATAATACATGTAATGTAATCTAATAATACATGGAATGTAATCTAATAATACATGGAATGTAATCTAATAATACATGGAATGTAATCTAATAATACATGGAATGTAATCTAATAATACATTTGGTCACTGGTCCATTCTGTACTCGGGTGGGCGGGACTAACCTCCTCTGATCATACTGAACCGTATTCCTATTGGTCAACATTCTGTACTCGGGTGGGCGGGACTAACCTCCTCTGATCATACTGAACCGTATTCCTATTGGTCAACATTCTGTACTCGGGTGGGCGGGACTAACCTCCTCTGATCATACTGAACCGTATTCCTATTGGTCAACATTCTGTACTCGGGTGGGCGGGACTAACCTCCTCTGATCATACTGAACCGTATTCCTATTGGTCAACATTCTGTACTCGGGTGGGCGGGACTAACCTCCTCTGATCATACTGAACCGTATTCCTATTGGTCAACATTCTGTACTCGGGTGGGCGGGACTAACCTCCTCTGATCATACTGAACCGTATTCCTATTGGTCAACATTCTGTACTCGGGTGGGCGGGACTAACCTCCTCTGATCATACTGAACCGTATTCCTATTGGTCAACATTCTGTACTCGGGTGGGCGGGACTAACCTCCTCTGATCATACTGAACCGTATTCCTATTGGTCAACATTCTGTACTCGGGTGGGCGGGACTAACCTCCTCTGATCATACTGAACCGTATTCCTATTGGTCAACATTCTGTACTCGGGTGGGCGGGACTAACCTCCTCTGATCATACTGAACCGTATTCCTATTGGTCAACAATGGACACTCCCCAACCAATCACATGAAGGGAACACAACCGTAACGCCCCCCCCCCCCCCCCCCTGGTACCATCGTCATCATCGTCCTCCGCCTCCTCCGCCTCCATCGGGTCGTACTCTTCGGCGTTGGTGGTGCTGCCTTCGTCCTCGTCTTCATCGTGAGACGGCTCCTTCTTCAGCACCTTGTCCTCCTTCTCATCGTCCTGGCAACGGAGGACACATGATGAAACACACCTCTCATCGTCGTGGCAACGGAGGACACATGATGAAACACACCTCTCATCGTCGTGGCAACGGAGGACACATGATGAAACACACCTCTCATCGTCGTGGCAACGGAGGACACATGATGAAACACACCTCTCATCGTCGTGGCAACGGAGGACACATGATGAAACACACCTCTCATCGTCGTGGCAACGGAGGACACATGATGAAACACACCTCTCATCGTCGTGGCAACGGAGGACACATGATGAAACACACCTCTCATGGTTTATACATCACATGTTCAGCGTGGTGCATGGTTTCTCATCACAGACCTACTAAATACCTGTATCTGTGTGTGCAGATGGATATATAGATATAGTGGATAGATAGTGTTATATTATATTAATAATAACCTTGGTGCATGGTTTCTCATCACAGACCTACTAAATATCAATAACTAAATACATCTTCAGAGACACCATGAAGTGAACCACTGCTCTCCTTTGTCTGGCTGTGTGTCTGTGTGTCTGTGTGTCTGTGTGTCTGTCTGGCTGTGTGTCTGTGTGTCTGTGTGTCTGTGTGTCTGTGTGTCTGTGTGTCTGTGTGTCTGTGTGTCTGTGTGTCTGTCTGTCTGTGTGTCTGTGTGTCTGTGTGTCTGTGTGTCTGTGTGTCTGTGTGTCTGTGTGTCTGTGTGTCTGTGTGTCTGTGTGTCTGTCTGGCTGTGTGTCTGTGTGTCTGTGTGTCTGTGTGTCTGTGTGTCTGTGTGTCTGTGTGTCTGGAGCACTGTGTGCAGCCGTCTACCAACAACTCTGGAGACGGCTGCTTTTTTATATAACAGCTTTTATACAAAGCACTACAATTTGTTCCTCACATTTTACCCGTTCATTCACTCACTCACACATTCACTCACACATTCACTCACACATTCACTCACATATTCACTCACACATTCACTCACACATTCACTCACATATTCACTCACACATTCACTCACACACATTCACTCACACATTCACACACACATTCACTCACACATTCACTCACATATTCACTCACACATTCACTCACACATTCACTCACATATTCACTCACACATTCACTCACACATTCACTCACATATTCACTCACACATTCACTCACATATTCACTCACACACACACACATTCACACACACATTCACTCACATATTCACTCACACATTCACTCACACACATTCACTCACACACTCACACATTCACTCACACACATTCACTCACACATTCACTCACTCATTCACTCACACAGTCACTCACACTAGGGATGGGAATTGATACGATTTTTTTTTTCCTTTTTCCCCCTCCATTTTCCTCCGATTTTTCTCCCATCCCAATGTTAGTCGTTATGCCAATTCCCAGTCCCTTCCTGGTCGCTGCGCACTTACCCCCCACAGTCAGATCATCTGGGAGAGTGGAGGCTACCACGTGCTTCCTCCGACACACGTCCAAGCCAATCACCGCTTCTTTTCACCTGGCAGCGCGGATTCTCATCGAGAGGGCGTAGCGTGTGGGAGGACCACACTATCCCCCTCAAGTCCTATCCGCGCTTAGCAGGCGCCCCGACCGAACTGTAGGAGTCGCTGTTTACAACGACCCGGACCCACCCCGCAAGCTTCCCCCACCCTCTAATACAGCCAATTGTATTAGTGCAGACGGCCAGCCAAGCTGGTGACAACCCCGGAGCTGTGAGCTGGATTCGAACAGGCGAACAGCTCCGGGGTTGGTGACGAACGCAATCTCCGCTCGGCCACCTAACCGCCCCCGGAATTGATAAGATTTTATCGATATGATTCCATTATCGATTCTGCTTATCGATCCGATTC
>NW_028171116.1:0-2500 GCF_963971535.1 Notolepis coatsorum
AGAGAGAGAGAGAGGGCATTCTGATCATTCTCAGCTGTGGACTGGGGGAAAAAACTCATACCATAACCTGATCTGAGACTGAATCAACAGCGAGCAAATATTACATCTGAAACCATAAAATGCAATATGCTCGTACACGAGTGTCTGCATGGCATTTGGTCCCACAATGTTAGGAAAACAAAGACACTCACACTCACACACACATTCTTATCATTTCCATTTCAGCTGCAGCATCCTCCAGCAGGAACCACACGACATTAGCGCGCTACACTAACTGTGCTAATGGATACCATGCGGAGTTATAGCTCACAGTCCAGACCTTAGACCTTGAGACGAGGCAGAGCTGCTTGAGGCATCATTGACAACATTACCACAACGTTTTATTATCTTGCCACTATAGCGCCCTTGTAGACGACGCAAAGCAGGATAAATTGCTGGAGGGAAGCGGCTGGGCGGCGTAGCGGAGATTGTGCTCGTCACCAATGCAAGAGACTCCGGTATCGAATCCCAGTCTCAGCGTTGCCTTCGGCTTGGGCCGGCCGTCGTACTGGCTCATTGGCAGAGTCAGCGGGTGGAAAGTCGATGGGTTGGGGATTGGACGTTGTGGACAGCGACCCCTACAGGTCGGTTGGGAGACGCCTGCACAGCAGAGACAGGAAGTGGCGAGGGTAGTGTGGAGCCTCCCACGCGTTACACCTCGCCAATGAGAGTCCGCGCTGGCAGGCGAAAAGATGTGACAGGCTGCCTCCTTGTGTGCCGGAGGGAACACGTGATGCAAGGCTTCTATCTTCTCTACAACCGACCAGTGGGGGGCATAGTCGAGCAACGTTCAAGACAGGGAGGGGAGAATTGGATACATGAAATTGGGATGGGAGAACATTTTTAAATAAGGAGAAAAAGTGGATCAAAATTTGGAGGGAAGAAACTCGAGTCTCCAGGTTCCAATGTAGGGTTCCTCTGCAGCCAATAAGGTGCACATGATGTACATTAAGCTATAACGTATTGTGTACGCTCGGAAAGTTCCGGATAAAGTGGAACACTGCATAGATCTAAGCGTGTGAAGATCTCCTCTATCAGTCCAGTGATGCCCATCCATTAAAAGCCAAATCAGTGATCCAAAAGTAAACAACCTGGGAGCCCCACCACCAAAAATAAGAAATAAGAATGAGAAGAAATGTGCTTTAATACAGTAGATTGGTATTTAATTCAAATTCACTGAAACGTTACAAAATGATAATAAATGATAACAAACCAAACATTGGGCCTCATTTATCAACATTCATACAACATACTATGGCACGATTCACTCAAAACACAACTGTCTTCAAGGACTCTTATAATGAAAGGGGAATGTCCCCCATTTTTTGAATTCACATATCTTCTGCCTGTGCCTCAGGACAGTTCAGTCAGTATTTATGTACAGACAGACACCATTCTCTCCTAAAGCTGTGTGGCATTCCCCTTACGTGGAAATGTGTTTGATAGTGTACGCTACAGTAAATGAGGGGAAATTGTAATTTTTGCACATTCCCTGGGATATACAGTATGCACAGATGGTGGGGTTATGAGTCCTGGTCGTTGCAACAGCGACTCCTACTGGTCAGCCGGGGCACCTGTTCAGCAGGGAGGAGGTCTGGGGGACATGGCGTGAACCTCTGTGTGCGTTACGCTCTCCCAGTGAAACTTCTCACTGTCAGGTGAAAAGAAGTGGCTGGCGACTCCACATGTATCGGAGGAGGGATGTGGTAGTCTACACCCTCCCCAGACCGACAGTAGGGCAGCATGTGGTAGTCTACACCCTCCCCAGACCGACAGTAGGGCAGCATGTGGTAGTCTACACCCTCCTCAGACAGACAGTAGGGCAGCATGTGGTAGTCTAAACCCTCCCCAGACAGACAGTAGGCAGCATGTGGTAGTCTACACCCTCCCCAGACCGACAGTAGGGCAGCATGTGGTAGTCTACACCCTCCCCAGACCCACAGTAGGGCAGCATGTGGTAGTCTACACCCTCCCCAGACTGACAGTAGGGCAACATGTGGTAGTCTACACCCTCACCAGACCGACAGTAGGGCAGCATGTGGTAGTCTACACCCTCCCCAGACCGACAGTAGGGCAGTATGTGATAGACTACACCTCCCCAGACCGACAGTAGGGCAGCATGTGGTAGTCTACACCTTCCAGGTTTCAGGTTTCAGGTTTTTATTTAGACTCCGCAACATATACAGATCATTAATCCAACATACATTGTTGTCAAGGATAGAAACGAAAAAGCCTCTTGACTTATTTACATCGTTGTCCTTGGGTGTCAAGGATGCTAGAAACACACAACTCATTACAGAATTAATCACAATTATTATCTTTGCATAATAATAATGGCACAACCCTAAATTAGTACAAACAAAGCACATTTGTTGTTACAATGTTCCTTTATGCCGAAAGTCAGTGAGCTTCAGGAAGCACCCTCGGGGGAGGGAATTTGGGGGATGGGAGGGAGGGCGGA
>NW_028171116.1:7500-12315 GCF_963971535.1 Notolepis coatsorum
GTAGTGTGACCTTCCACACGTTACACTCTCCCGGTGAGAATCTGCGCTGCCAGGCTGGCTGCCGGCTGGCTGCACATGCGTCGGAGGAAAACATGTGATAGTCTCCGGCCTCCCAGACCAACAGTAGGGGGGAGTGCGCAACAACCAGGAAGGGGGTTGGGAATTGGCATAACGACTAACAGTGGGATGGGAGAAAATCGGAAAAAAGGGGGGGGGGGAAAGATAATAATAAAAAAAAAAAAAAAAAATTAAATAATATATAACAAAACAAATGGGAGGCCATGTCACACATCGAAAACATTATGAAATAAAATATTTTTTTTATATAAAAAAAGGGGGCAGGCAGGGGTAGCATTTAAATCTTACATTCTTGTACAGAACAGCATCACCGATACTCACACACTTATTGTGATCCGTGTAACTCCATAGCCAAACAGTTATACTTTTGTACTTTGTGTGTACTTTCCCTAATTGTGATCCACCAAAACCTTCACCACAACGGCTGCTAGTCTAGTACCAATGTATTCTTCTAACCCTACACTTAGACCTGTATGTCAAATATTCAATAGGTATCATATAAAAAATAACCTTGTGCCACCCAGCTATTGTCAGAGGCTTGCAGTCTATCCATCTGCAATCCCTTTTATTTCACTAGATATTCGTTGTTCACCTGTTTCGGCCATTATCCAAATATCAAAGCAACTACATAGTAGTTAACTAAGGCATTTGATATAACCATAAACATAAAACCAAATATTTATGACTGTTCCACTGCACATAAAAAGATCTACCAGTAATGTACCGTATAGCAAAAACAACATGAGCTGGAAGACACAGATACTGAAGGGGGTGAAATAAACACACCGGTCTTTTTACGGGAAATTGAACTTGGAACAAAAACAAACCAATTAAATGAAGCAGCCACAGACTTGCATGTGATCTTTCTGCGTCTAATCCAAAAGAACAGGAAAATAAAAAAACACAGGCCTACCCGCCTTACCCGGGTTGTTTCAGGGTCACCGTTAAACCTGCCGACAATAATTGCAATCTGGAAGATACAAGACTATCAAGAGAGACGATAATCCTTTATTGTATCAAACGTAATCCTTTCTTGCATCATTACCTCAACAGCATGGATGATCTTTTTTCTGTCATTATCTACCGTTATTTCTTGTAATGCGCTTTCGTTGAGGCTGTTCTGAGATCTGCACAGTCGTTGACTCATTATTTAATTGGATCATTTATTGGAGTGAACGCTGGTTTAGAGGATCAAGGGGTTGGATGGAGACCAAAGCCTTCTTTTTCAGATACCCAAACACACAAGTCCATTATTTCACTGTGAGGGAACTGGCAGGGAAGCTACGAGAGGACGGACTCATTAGAACCAAGAGACCCTCCCATTTCTCTTATACAATAGAGACATTTTACAATATGATGCCGATTTGATTTCCTGACACAAACAATTAATGACCAAGGCTTGGTTATGGTTCATACATCGCAGCAATTCCAATGGAGGCTGAATTAAAACCAACAAACTTCTCATTTATCTTCCACCAGGATAGAGATTATTCCATATTTCCATATTTCCAATATAATGCTTGTTTGATTCCCCGAAAGGAATAATCAACTCAAGACTCATATTTATGGCAATAGTGTAGTAGAAGTTAAGCAGTCGTAAAAGTAACTAGTATCTTTACTCAAGTACTGTACTTAAGTACAATTTCAAGCTACTTTACTTGAGTCTTTTCATTTTGGGGAACTTTATACTTTTACTCCACTACATTTCAAAGGAAACATTGTACTTTTTACTCCACTACATTTATCTGAACCCATCAGTTACTAGTTACTTTGAAGAAAAGGATTTTGCATAGAAAACATGGCAGAAATGTATGAAGATTATATACTTTCACATTTGAAGCCTGTCAACTTCAAGAGGATGTAATCAGAGCAGCATAACTGGACCATATACCACTTTAACATAACCTTTAATCAGAGCAGCATAACTGGACCACATACCACTTTAACATCACCTTTAATCAGAGCAGCATAACTGGACCACATACCACTTTAACATCACCTTTAATCAGAGCAGCATAACTGGACCACATACCACTTTAACATAACCTTTAATCAGAGCAGCATAACTGGACCACATACCACTTTAACATAACCTTTAATCAGAGCAGCATAACTGGACCACATACCACTTTAACATCACCTGTAGAGGTCAATGGATCGAGGCTTGAATGCTCCCAAGCACTGTGGAATACACAAACATCACGTAGAATACCTTTACCTTAGATACTTAAATAAGTACATTCAATATTAAATACTTCTCTACTTTTACTTAAGTCGGATTTTAATGGAGGACTTTTCCTTTTACCAGAGTACTCATTTATCTGGGTATTTATACTTTTACTTAAGTAAAGGAAGTGTGTACACTGCAAATTACTTTCAGAGGAATACAGTTCTCTGCAGACAATCACACGTCGTTTTATATACACTGATTGTCTGAATACACCCGCTAGTATGAGAACATAACAACTCTATGGATCCAATAGCTGCCACCCGTCTCCCCGTCGCTGGCTGTGTCTGCGTGTGGTGGACTACATGTCCTTGTGGTTCTATTGTGGTTTGATTTCCTCCAGCAGGGCGTTTGACATCTCAGTGCTGAGATGAGGTCAGGTTGTTGTGTTCTCTAGCAAGTGGTCACACTACGTTGAATCACTATAGCCTATAGATGCCATGAAATACAAGTAGTCCCACAGATGTAATTTTAATCATCTATGCATATATATTATATATTCATTCATGAATTTATGTAAGACCAAATGTATAGATTTTCCACTACAATAGTGTAAAAAGATTGCAGCGATGTATGTCCACAGAGGTTTTTTTTTTCTAACACTTTACTTTAGGGGCACAAATAATGAATACGTGCCTAGTAGGGACTGAATGAGGAACAGCGTATTAAGTATATTACTTAACTGCATAGTTAAATATGAGTTTCAGCTTCAAACTGATAGTTCTTTAATTCATGTGAATCTCTTGTAAACAACAAACAATTTTGTTATTTGTTAGCTTTGCAATATATTCTTAGTTGTTAGCTAGGCAAGATATTGTTAGTTGTTAGCTTTGCAAGATATTGTTAGTTGTTAGTTTAGCCATATGTTGTTAGTTGTTAGCTAAGCAAGCTATTGTTAGTTGTTAGCTAAGCAAGATATTGTTAGTTGTTAGTTTAGCAATATGTTGTTAGTTGTTAGCTAAGCAAGCTATTGTTAGTTGTTAGCTAAGCTAGATATTGTTAATTGTTAGCTAGGCAAGATATTGTTAGTTCAGTTGTTAGCTTTGCAAGATGTTGTTATTTGTCAGCTAAGTTGCCTCATGCAGTACTGTATATTTGTAGATCTGGTATGTCATAAATGTCTAGATGTAACAGTACTGTCTACCTGTATGTCATGTATGACATATATGTAATGATGAATTGAAAATGGGGGACCCTGATGTAAACAAGACAAAAGTCTTTCTCTGGTCTGCATCCCCTTAACAATTGTGTGTGTGTGTGAGAGAGAGAGAGAGAGAGAGAGAGAGAGAGAGAGAGAGAGAGAGAGAGAGAGAGAGAGAGAGAGAGAGAGGGGGTTTGGGGAGAGGGTTTGGGGAGAGGGAAGAGAGCGAACTAGAGAGAGAGATGGTTGGGGAGAGGGAAGAGAGAGAAATAGAGAGTTTGGGGAGAGAGAAGAGAGAGGGTTGGGGGAGAGGGAAGAGAGAGGAGAGGGTTTGGGAGAGAGAGAAGAGAGAGAGGGATGGAGAGAGGTAAGAGAGAGAGGGTTGGGGGGAGAGAGAGGAGAGAGAGGGATGGAGAGGAAGAGAGAGAGAGGGATGGAGAGCGTGAAGAGAGGAGAGGGAAGAGAGAGAGAATGTGTTGCTGTGGTAACAACGTTAGCTAACGTTAACGGTAGTTGTCAGACACCCATATAAAAATCGCATTCACAGTTTTTTTTTGCTGTCCAGACTTTCTAAAATCAATCTGGATACAATCTGGATTTGCCAGAACAATTGATCTGGGCTGGCAGTCTGAACAGAGCCCTGAGTGAACACCGGGAGGCATCTCTTTAGTCCTTCTCTATGACTTTCACAAGACACATCTCTCTCAGGACACATGACTCAAAAGCATGTTAACTCTCACTAAAAACCGTCTGTACTGTGGTAGTGAATTGTTAACCTTCTTTAGTGTGGTAGTGAAAGCTTAACCTTCTGTAGTGTGGTAGTGAAATGGTTAACCTTCTGTAGTGTGGTAGTGAACGCATTAACCTTCTGTAGTGTGGTAGTGAAAGGTTAACCTTCTGTAGTGTGGTAGTGAAAGGGTTAACCTTCTGTAGTGCGGTAGAGAAAGGTCATCATCATTCATCATCCTCGTTTTATGTCCTTTTTTTCCCACTACAGTGAGGTTGGACGGGGCGATGACTCCACGCTACTGGGCACGGTTTTTGTGCCATGTCTTCATGTATCTCCAGATCCCTCATATAATTTTCCACACATCCCCTCCACGTCTGCTCCGGTCTCCCTCTCTGCCTCCGCCCGTCCACAATCATCTCAAACACCCCCCCCATCAACCACCCCCCCCCCCCCCCCCCCCCTCCTCCGATCTTCTCACGTGTCCAAACCACCTGAGACGTCCATGTCTCACCTTGAAATCAATTTCCCTGATGATAGTGTGGTAGAGAAAGTGTTGACCCTTAGTAGTGTGGCAGTGAAAGGGTTAACAAATAATTCCCGGTTGGCGGGAATACAGTAAAGATGACAAATGTACATACT
>NW_028171115.1:0-14046 GCF_963971535.1 Notolepis coatsorum
ACACTACACAAGACCAATGATGCAGACTGATGAAAATATATGTTTTTTCTCTCTCAATATACCCAATTAAGTCAGCATGTCAACATCACAGAGAATCACAACAACACATGTCCCATTTTCCCATAAATTCGCTGGTCAGATCCAGCTAGGCGAAGAGATAATGTCTAGTATTTTCTCTTCTTTTCTCTATTTCATTTTGTTTTACTGTAATTTTAACCTGTACTGGATACAGTATTTCTTTTGTTTGTCTGATATTTGCTGAGCTTACAGTGTTATGCACACGACTGTAGTAGCATGAAAACTGGGACATGTTTTGTATTTGTATATTTGTATATGGAGATAAATCAATTATATTTTCATCCATCTGCAGAATTGGTCTTGTGTAGTGTTTGGTGAATGTATTGTATATTTGCCCATTCTCTGTGTACTTCACTTACAGTGCTCTAATCACTGAGAAGTAGAATTGCTAAAGATGTTTTAGGTTAAGCACAGCAGTGTGTAAATGGTTCAAACAGAATTAAGTCATATGAAACGTGTGTTTCATATGGTAACAAAATGAGGTTTTTATAAATTTGTGTATAGTTTTTACAAGAGCGTTTCATTTAGCAAAGGATCTGAGGTGTTCTGCTAATTGTGTGTGTGGTTGTGCTAATTGTGTGTAGTGTTTGAAACACCTGTTTTCAAAACCGTGCTTAAGCAATCGAAAGAAACTGAATGAGCCATACTATTGTCTCCATAGCTGTACTAATCCAAACCACTGTACTACGCAGTGACTAGGGATGCCCCGATCGATCGGCCACCGATCGTTATCGGCCGATAATTAGTATAAATATGCGATCGGGGAATTCCGATAATTAGTCATATTCGCCGATCGCGGAAACTGATCAAGTGGATATCTCACTCGCTTGTCTCAGACGCACAGGACCTGCAAACTGCTCCTCCTCCCTAGCCCCGCCCGTACCCGTGTAGAGTTTGTAAACACAGAGGAGGCGGACCTCCTCTGCTGAGTCTAGATAGTGCATTCGACCTGAGCTAACGTTAGCTACCTAGCTATCGTTACTGTTTAAACAAAATTACCAGGGGAGGAAACTAACTTTTTGGCTTACCAGCCAACTGGCGAGTATCTGATTTTTTTTACCAGACAAACTGATTTTTTACCAGCCCAAAAAAATCGCTAATTGTGATAATTACTTCTTTGTATGTCTTTGTCTAAATTGATTTTCAATCATAGTAAAAATCACACCGTGTCTCTACTCTTTAAAATATTTATTAGCATAAAACATTAATAACAGTCTCTATTAGCATACAACATGTATTAATCACACTGTCTCTACTCTTCAAAATATTAGGATATCACATATTAACATGAAAGAGGGAACTATTCTGGACTGGGTTGGGCTGAACTAGGCAGTGAAAGATGCTGGGCTGGACTGGACTAGGTTGGACTGGTCTAGGTTGGACTGAGTTGGGCAGTGAAAGAACCAAGCATTTCACTGTAATGTAATAGCTAAATAAAACAACTTGACTTGTTACATTTGCACTCTGGTTGTATGCCAAATGTATTCTGGTTGTACTGTACTTGTGCTGTAAGATGACAATACATTGGAACCGAATCGACAACGCTAGGGGTTCAGCAGGTGTATTCTGAATGCCAAGTATGACAACATCACCGTTGTGAAGGGCATATGGGCGAGTGGTGATATGGGGGGAAACCCGGTAATAATAAAATGTCACTCGGCTGCATTTAAGCAAAGCCGCTCAGTATAGTCGTCCACTATGTTGAACGCGCGTTATGGTAGCTTGTTACATGCTAGGTAGCTAGCCGGCTAATGCTGGTTGACTTGTCATTCTCATCCGACTCGAAGGAGACGCGTCGCATGCTATTGTTCGCCCCCATGTCAGACCGCACTGATATCCGAAAGCGACGACACTACATGCAATTATTTTCATCCACTGATGTGTTTTTGTCTAAGTTTGTCTACGTTGTCAAGCCGGTGGCAGGAGTCTGTAGGTCCGCGCGCAGTGATCTGTCCACTTCCCCTAGATGGGCGGCATCTTCTAGAAAATGAGTGTTCATTGGAGGAGCTTAGAGCGCATCTGTACAACGATGATGTTCATTGGTTATGGTTGGATTGAGGCGCAAATGGGAGGAATCAAGGGGGGAGTCAGAGTTCGGCTTGTGCCAGTGAGCGAATCAGCAGATTGCAGAATGATTTTTTTGTTTGTTTTGTAATTACAAGTACTCGCCAGACTGGCGAGTGCTCTTCATGAATTACTCGCCAAACGTAAAAAATACTCGCATTTGGCGAGTAAAGTGGCCTAATTTCCTCCCCTGAAAATTACCCAGTCAACTATTCACTTTTAGTAGGCATTGTCTAACGGTATTTAGCCGGCTAGCTACCGATAGCTCCTGATATCAACAAATGCTCCAGCAAGTCTTGTAGTGCATGTTGATACCTCCGTTAGCTCGCGTTAGCTGACGTTAATTCACTGTTCAAAACGAAATGTCCGATTGAACTAAATAGTTGTCTTAACGTCATCTAGCCGGCTAGCAGTAGCTACAGATAGCTCCTGATATCAATGTCTTATAACATTGATTGAATGCGTATTCGAGCTGAGGGCTTGCTGAATGTGAAATGACCAAAGCATAACGTTACCAATAGGGTCCCGCTGCAGCGCCGGAGATTCCTTTTTGGTAGCTGGAGGCTACTAGAGTACACACAGACAGTGGAGATAGCGAGCATTTTGACTTGTTGCGTGGTGGCGATGTCTCGCAGATAATACAAGTACAAGTCTAATTATATAATATATATATTTTATTAAAAAAAAATTATATAAAATAATTTTTAATTTCTTTTTAATCAAAAACTATCGGTATCGGATCGGTATCGGCCGATATGGCTCACGACGATCGGTGATCGGTGATCGGTGGCAAAAAACGTGATTGGGGCATCCCTAGCAGTGACGTCATCAGGTAGGTATTTATTTAGACAACAAAACATATACAGATCATTACATCACATATTTGCTTTTGTCAAGGAGAGGAACGAAAAGCCAAAGACTTATTTCCATCGTTGTCCTTGGAAGTCAAGGATGCTTGATACATACACATACAACTCATTACAGAAAATCATTCACAATTATTACATTTGATAGCAATAATGGCACAATCATCACGTCATCACGTCACTGGCAGGAGCCTAGGTGGCGAGAGGGTTTGCCGTTTGGCAATTGTATTGTGTAATGTGACCTTGAACTACACCAAGTAAACGCTCTGATATAAAACCACCATCTCCTCATTATTGTGCACCACGAACATTACAGTTAGCTATAATAAAGAACACATGATGGGTCTGCAAACATTGCTAAAATGGTAATTAACGCTGGCGCCAAACAGGCGATAGCTGGTGGCGTCAATGAGTTAACAGGCAGGCAGAAAAGTGGCATCATCATCATCATCATCATCATCATCATCATCATCATCATCATCATCATCGTCATCATCATCATCATCACCATCGTCATCATCATCATCATCACCATCATCATCATCATCATCATCATCATCACCATCATCATCACCATCATCATCATCATCATCATCACCATCATCATCACCATCATCATCATCATCATCATCATCACCATCATCATCATCATCATCATCATCACCATCACCATCATCATCATCATCACCATCATCATCACCATCACCATCATCATCATCACCACCATCATCACCATCATCATCATCACCATCATCATCATCATCCTCCTCCTCCTCCTCCTCCTCCTCCTCTGAGTAACATCAACAGCCAATAGAAAGAGGAGTACAGGTTGAGGCAGGTCGTGCAGTAACACAGTCAGGGCTGAGGGGGGCGACACACTGCATTATGTTTAATAGTCTATCCTCTCAATTGAAATAACTTGTTTAGACTTTGAAGCCTGAGTGAAGATAGATAAGAGAACTTTGTGAGCGAAAGGCTGCCGGGTTAAATCAGACAGAATCATCAGACGTTTGGGAATCACATGAGAACCACCTGGACACAGCAACACAACAGGACAACAAACACTGAACCACCTGGACACAGCAACACAACAGGACAAACACTGAACCACCTGGACACAGCAACACAACAGGACAACAAACACTGAACCACCTGGACACAGCAACACAACAGGACAACAAACACTGAACCACCTGGACACAGCAACACAACAGGACAACAAACACTGAACCACCTGGACACAGCAACACAACAGGACAAACACTGAACCACCTGGACACAGCAACACAACAGGACAAACACTGAACCACCTGGACACAGCAACACAACAGGACAACAAACACTGAACCACCTGGACACAGCAACACAACAGGACAACAAACACTGAACCACCTGGACACAGCAACACAACAGGACAAACACTGAACCACCTGGACACAGCAACACAACAGGACAACAAACACTGAACCACCTGGACACAGCAACACAACAGGACAACAAACACTGAACCACCTGGACACAGCAACACAACAGGACAACAAACACTGAACCACCTGGACACAGCAACACAACAGGACAACAAACACTGAACCACCTGGACACAGCAACACAACAGGACAACAAACACTGAACCACCTGGACACAGCAACACAACAGGACAACAAACACTGAACCACCTGGACACAGCAACACAACAGGACAACAAACACTGAACCACCTGGACACAGCAACACAACAGGACAACAAACACTGAACCACCTGGACACAGCAACACAACAGGACAACAAACACTGAACCACCTGGACACAGCAACACAACAGGACAACAAACACTGAACCACCTGGACACAGCAACACAACAGGACAAACACTGAACCACCTGGACACAGCAACACAACAGGACAAACACTGAACCACCTGGACACAGCAACACAACAGGACAACAAACACTGAACCACCTGGACACAGCAACACAACAGGACAACAAACACTGAACCACCTGGACACAGCAACACAACAGGACAACAAACACTGAACCACCTGGACACAGCAACACAACAGGACAAACACTGAACCACCTGGACACAGCAACACAACAGGACAACAAACACTGAACCACCTGGACACAGCAACACAACAGGACAAACACTGAACCACCTGGACACAGCAACACAACAGGACAACAAACACTGAACCACCTGGACACAGCAACACAACAGGACAACAAACACTGAACCACCTGGACACAGCAACACAACAGGACAAACACTGAACCACCTGGACACAGCAACACAACAGGACAAACACTGAACCACCTGGACACAGCAACACAACAGGACACGTGAATGCCTTCTACAACAGAACTTCGTTTCCGCGTTCGAGTTTTGCGCTCTGATTTGCCAGGTCATGTGACATGTGCGCCAATCGTGGGACAGCAAGTTCTGCCCCTATTTCCGGGTCTAACAGCCTGCAAACTACCTGGCGTTCTATCGCCACGCTCTAAGACAAACTCTAACCTAAGCTTAACCAGTGTAGAAACTTGCGGTCCCACGATTGGGCGTACATGTCACATGACCAGAAATGACCTGGCCAATCAGAGACGCGGAAAACAAAGTTCTGTTGTAGAAGGCATTCAGGCCAACAGGACAAACACTGAACCACCTAGACACACCAACACAACAAGTATGTCTTCTCTCTCTCTCTATCTCTCTCTATCTTTCTCTCTCTCTCTCTTTATATCTCTCTCTTTCTCTCTGTGTGTCTGTGAGAAACAGACAGAGAGAGAGAGATATGCAGAGACAGAGAGAGAGAGAGAGAGAGAGAGAGAGAGAGAGAGAGAGAGAGAGAGAGAGAGAGAGAGAGAGAGAGAGAGAGAGAGAGAGAGACATAACTGAGTCAACAGTGAGGTAGATTAGGTATTATCAGAAGGACATCCTGACTGACTTGTTCATTTCGAGGCCCAACGTTTCCTTCATCCACCTCAGCACTGGCCCCTTATCTCCCTACTCTCCTCTCTTGTTTGTTGGTTTACCATTCACCCCTCTCCGGTACTCTCCTCTCCTCTCTTCTATTGTCCTCTCCTCTCCCACTCCTCCTTTCCTCTCCTCTCTCATCTCCTTCTTTCCTCTCTAGAGAGCATATTGACCGGAAACATCACTGCCTGGTATGGAAACAGCACGGCACAGGACAAGAAGGCCCTACAGAGAGTGGTGCGCTCAGCCGAGCGTACCACGGGTATTGCGCTACCTCCCCTGCAGGTTCTATACAACAAGAGGTGCAAATCCAGAGCCTGCAGGATAATGAAAGACCCCCACCACCCCAACAACAGCCTGTTCCAGCTGCTCAGGTCAGGCAGACGCCTGCGAACACCAGCTACTAGGACAGAGAGGCTTCGGCATGAGCACACATGAGCACACACACAACACGCACGCTGTACACGCTCACACACTAGCAGCCACTTTAACATGAGCAAGCACACACTCATGCTGCACACGCCCCCACACTTATGGCCACTAAGGAAAGGTCACTTTAAAAATAGTATAGCATAACCTGAGATTGTATAAAAAAAATTAAATAACTATGTACAAATACCGATATGCCCTACTATGTTACTTGTTTATTGCACAATGTTGTTTTATTGGATTCTATTATATGTTGTTACTACTGTAATGCACATCGTTGCGGGCAAGACCACCCGCATTTCATTGTATACTTGTATGCCGTGACAAATAAAACTCTTGACTTGACTTGACTCATCTCCTCCTTTCCTCTCGTCTCTTTTCTTACTGTATGTCAGCGTTGACGATTATAATGTCAACAGAATAATTATAACAACACAAGCACCTGATAATGTCGGCACGATTATAACAACGATTATAATGTCAACAGAATGATTATAACAACACAAGCACCTGATAATGTCGGCACAACGATTATTTTATTTTATTTTATTTAACCAGAAAAGTCTCATTGAGATTAAACATCTCTTTTACGAGAGCGTCCTGGCCACGATAGGCAGCAGCACAGTTACAATTTCAAGTTTACAGACAAAAACAAATATATAGCAATTAAAACAAAACAAAACAAGGACAATTCACAGAACCATTCATAGTCATTCAAAACATCTGCAGCCAGATGTGCTGGATTCCATATCACTTAGAAGGGTTTTTAAAAGCAACCAGTGAGACCAGCTCAGGCAGGTTTAGGTGGTTTTGTAGCTGAGTCCAGGTGGAGGGGGCTGCACACCTGAACGCCCCTGGTCCCCAGTTCAGTACGGACCAGAGGGACAGTTAGGAAAAATAAGCCCTGGGAACGAAGACCATAACTGCCCATACTTTTATGGAGAATGTACATCTGTAGGTAAGTTGGCAGCAGTCCAAGGATAGCCTTACACATAAGGATATGCCAATGGTTGAGTCTGCGGGTGTACAGGGCAGAGTACAACGTACAGTGGTGAGTAAGGACTTTAAAATGTGTGATAAATCTCAGCACTCCATGGTGGACAGTATCCAGCGAGTGAAGGCATATCGAGGATGCAACAACGATTATAACAACGATTACAACAACAGTGTGTGCGGTGTGTGTGTGTGTGTGTGTGCGTGTGTGTGTGTGTGTGTGTGTGTGTGTGTGTGCGTGCGTGTGTGTGTGTGTGTGTGTGTGTGTGCGTGTGTGTGTGTGTGTGTGCGTGCGTGCGTGCGTGCGTGTGCGTGCGTGCGTGCGTGCGTGCGTGCGTGCGTGCGTGCGTGTGTGTGTGTGTGTGTGTGTGAGTGAATGAATGAATGAATGAATGAATGAATGAATGAATGAATGAAAACGTTATTAACAGATTGCAGAATGGGTACAGTGCAGTACAGCTCAATACATACAATTGTTAAGGGGATGCAGACCAGAGAAAGACTTTCGTCTTGTTTACATCAGGGTCCCCCATTTCCAATTCATCGTAACATATATGACATACATGACATACAGATAGACAGTACTGCTACATCTATACATTTATGACATACCAGATTTGCAATTACAGTACTGTATTTGTGATAACAAAAAGAGTCCAGAAAGAAAAGAGTATATACATTAGGCGTAGAAACTGTACATTGGATTGGGTAGGTGGGGGTGGGACTGTACATTGGAGGTGGTTGGGGGGGGGGGGGGGGGGGGGGGGGGGGGGGGGGGGGGTAGGGAGTGGGGGGGGGGGGGGGGGGGTTGGGTAGGAGTGGGGGGGGGGGGGGTTGGTAGGAGGGGTGGGTGGGGACTGTACATTGGAGGTGGTTGGGTGGGGGGGGGGGGGGGGGGGGGTGGGTAGGAGGGGTGGGTGGGGGACACTGTACATTGGATTATTGACAAGACCATACTTGGTAATTTACTGTACATTGGCGGGGGTTGTGTTCGGACATTTACAGGGGCCAGTTTCGAGTTGCAGTCTCCCTTAGGTGTTTTTTGAGAGTGTTTTTGAAAGTGGGTAGTGATTCACATTCCTTTACAGCTTTGGGTAGGGCGTTCCACATTGATGTGGCATAATTGCGAAACGTGTTTAGTCCCTTGTTTGAGCCGAATCTGGGTTTAACATGATTTGTGGAGCTCCCTCTGGTGTTGTGATCGTGGTATTCACTGACCTTTGGGAAGTATTTAGTCATGTACATGGGTACCTTGGTCGTGTAGTGTATCTTGTAGACCAGGCCCATTGCAAGTTGCTGTACTCTGTCGTCTACTCTAAGCCATCCTAGGTTGTCAAAGTGGGCAGGGGTGAGGTGGGTTCTAGGAGTCAGGTCAAGCAGTAGTCTGACCAGTTTGTTTTGAGATGTTTGTAATTTTGTTTTTAGCGCCTTTGAGGTGCTTTGGTACCATGAGGTGCAAGCATAGTCGTAGTACCCCTGAATGAGTGCTCCTGCTAGAGTCTTCAGGGTATTCTTGTTTACCAGTGAGGAGATCCGGTACAAGAAACAAGTTCGTTGGTTGACTTTTTTTATTACATTGGATGCCATTTTGTCACAGGAAAGATTTGCCTCTAGGATGGAACCCAGGTAGGTAATATCTTCTTTCCTTGTGACAATATTGTCACCCACTGTAACTGAGAAGCCGTCGGTCTTGCTGAGTTTGTTATTTGAACCGAAGAGAATGGACTCTGTTTTGCCCATGTGTAATGATAGTTTGTTATCAGCGAGCCATATGCAGATTTTGCTTAGTTCTGAGCTGAGGGTTTTTTCAACCTGTAATTTGTTCTTGT
Organism: Notolepis coatsorum; assembly: GCF_963971535.1. Lineage (NCBI taxonomy): Eukaryota > Metazoa > Chordata > Actinopteri > Aulopiformes > Paralepididae > Notolepis > Notolepis coatsorum. Next base: position 9,231 of record NW_028171115.1, read on the forward strand.
CAGAGACCAGCAGGGCTGAGTCGTCCGCAAACAGGAACAAGTTGCAGTCACAAGCTGACGACATGTCATTTGCATAAATTAGGAACAGTAGCGGACCTAGTATGCTTCCTTGTGGAACACCACAGTTTACTGTGAGGGGGGGGGGATAGGGTACCGTTTACCTCCACCATCTGCTCTCTCCCCTCCAGGTAGGATTGCATCCAGCTCACTGATAGACTATCAAAACCAATTGCTTTTAGCTTGTCAATCAGAATGGTGTGATTGACAGTGTCGAAGGCCTTTTGTAGGTCCAGCATGACCATGCCGCAGTATTTGCCCGCGTCCACCTCTTGTTTGATGTGGTCGTTTAAATAGAGAAGGCATGTGTCAGTGGAGTGGGATGTTCTGAAGCCAGATTGGAATTCGTAGATTAGATTTTTTTCCGCAAGGTATTTTTCGACCTGTTCGTATACAATTTTTTCCATGACTTTCGAGATGGAGGTAAGGATGTGTGTGTGTGTGTGTGTGTGTGTGTGTGTGTGTGTGTGTGTGTGTGTGTGTGTGTGTGTGTGTGCGCAGCGCGCGTGTGTGTGTAGGAGGAGCCAGAGGAGATGAGTGACAGTTCCCACCCTGCCATTGTTCCTCTGAAAGATGCTCTGCCAATCACAGAAGCCGAAACGAAGAGCTCAGCCTCCAACTACATCACTGTCCACTTCTCCAGGTTCAGTATTATCTCTGTCTCTCGTCTATCTCTCTGACTCTCTCTCATTATTTACAGTATTATCTCTGTCTCTCCCCTCTCTCTGACTCTCTCTCATTATTTACAGTATTATCTCTGTCTCTCGTCTATCTCTCTGACTCTCTCTCATTATTTACAGTATTATCTCTGTCTCTCGTCTATCTCTCTGACTCTCTCTCATTATTTCACCACATGTTACCCTTCAAAACGTCCCTGTTCTGGGGGAGGACTGTGTGGAGTGGTGCTGGGGTTAGGGTTACTGGTTAGGGTTAGGGTTACTGGTTAGGGTTAGGGTTAGGGTTACTGGTTAGGGTTACTGGTTAGGGTTAGGGTTACTGGTTAGGGTTAGGGTTAGGGTTACTGGTTAGGGTTACTGGTTAGGGTTAGGGTTACTGGTTAGGGTTACTGGTTAGGGTTACTGGTTAGGGTTAGGGTTAGGGTTACTGGTTAGGGTTACTGGTTAGGGTTAGGGTTACTGGTTAGGGTTACTGGTTAGGGTTAGGGTTAGGGTTACTGGTTAGGGTTAGGGTTAGGGTTACTGGTTAGGGTTACTGGTTAGGGTTAGGGTTACTGGTTAGGGTTAGGGTTACTGGTTAGGGTTACTGGTTAGGGTTACTGGGTGCAGCACTGAACATTCTGAATCATCAGTCGCAGCATTTCATTTAATCTTCCAAAATCTGCAGTACAAACCAGTTTTGTTGTTACAGTAATTGATCTATGCATTACAGTAACCCCCCCCCTCAAAAAAATATTTAGTCAATCAATATTGTGTCGTCAGAACTGTCCTACATTTGTAACTTAAAGGGGCACTTCACCAAAAAACAATGCTGATTTATTTTGCACATAATCTCACACGCATTCAAAAACTCTAAATGATTTTGCACACATTAATTTAGTTTGATAGACAGATAGACAGATAGATAGATAGATAGACAGACAGACAGACAGACAGACAGACAGACAGACAGACAGACAGACAGACAGACAGACAGACAGACAGACAGACAGACAGACAGACAGACAGACAGACAGACAGACAGACAGACAGACAGACAGACAGACAGACAGACAGACAGACAGACAGACAGACAGACAGACAGACAGACAGACAGACAGACAGACAGACAGACAGACAGACAGACAGACAGACAGACAGACAGACAGACAGACAGACAGACAGACAGACAGACAGACAGACAGACAGACAGACAGACAGACAGACAGACAGACAGACAGACAGACAGACAGACAGACAGACAGACAGACAGACAGACAGACAGACAGACAGACAGACAGACAGACAGACAGACAGACAGACAGACAGACAGACAGACAGACAGACAGACAGACAGACAGACAGACAGACAGACAGACAGACAGACAGACAGACAGACAGACAGACAGACAGACAGACAGACAGACAGACAGACAGACAGACAGACAGACAGACAGACAGACAGACAGACAGACAGACAGACAGACAGACAGACAGACAGACAGACAGACAGACAGACAGACAGACAGACAGACAGACAGACAGACAGACAGACAGACAGACAGACAGACAGACAGACAGACAGACAGACAGACAGACAGACAGACAGACAGACAGACAGACAGACAGACAGACAGACAGACAGACAGACAGACAGACAGACAGACAGACAGACAGACAGACAGACAGACAGACAGACAGACAGACAGACAGACAGACAGACAGACAGACAGACAGACAGACAGACAGACAGACAGACAGACAGACAGACAGACAGACAGACAGACAGACAGACAGACAGACAGACAGACAGACAGACAGACAGACAGACAGACAGACAGACAGACAGACAGACAGACAGACAGACAGACAGACAGACAGACAGACAGACAGACAGACAGACAGACAGACAGACAGACAGACAGACAGACAGACAGACAGACAGACAGACAGACAGACAGACAGACAGACAGACAGACAGACAGACAGACAGACAGACAGACAGACAGACAGACAGACAGACAGACAGACAGACAGACAGACAGACAGACAGACAGACAGACAGACAGACAGACAGACAGACAGACAGACAGACAGACAGACAGACAGACAGACAGACAGACAGACAGACAGACAGACAGACAGACAGACAGACAGACAGACAGACAGACAGACAGACAGACAGACAGACAGACAGACAGACAGACAGACAGACAGACAGACAGACAGACAGACAGACAGACAGACAGACAGACAGACAGACAGACAGACAGACAGACAGACAGACAGACAGACAGACAGACAGACAGACAGACAGACAGACAGACAGACAGACAGACAGACAGACAGACAGACAGACAGACAGACAGACAGACAGACAGACAGACAGACAGACAGACAGACAGACAGACAGACAGACAGACAGACAGACAGACAGACAGACAGACAGACAGACAGACAGACAGACAGACAGACAGACAGACAGACAGACAGACAGACAGACAGACAGACAGACAGACAGACAGACAGACAGACAGACAGACAGACAGACAGACAGACAGACAGACAGACAGACAGACAGACAGACAGACAGACAGACAGACAGACAGACAGACAGACAGACAGACAGACAGACAGACAGACAGACAGACAGACAGACAGACAGACAGACAGACAGACAGACAGACAGACAGACAGACAGACAGACAGACAGACAGACAGACAGACAGACAGACAGACAGACAGACAGACAGACAGACAGACAGACAGACAGACAGACAGACAGACAGACAGACAGACAGACAGACAGACAGACAGACAGACAGACAGACAGACAGACAGACAGACAGACAGACAGACAGACAGACAGACAGACAGACAGACAGACAGACAGACAGACAGACAGACAGACAGACAGACAGACAGACAGACAGACAGACAGACAGACAGACAGACAGACAGACAGACAGACAGACAGACAGACAGACAGACAGACAGACAGACAGACAGACAGACAGACAGACAGACAGACAGACAGACAGACAGACAGACAGACAGACAGACAGACAGACAGACAGACAGACAGACAGACAGACAGACAGACAGACAGACAGACAGACAGACAGACAGACAGACAGACAGACAGACAGACAGACAGACAGATAGATAGATAGATAGATAGATAGATAGATAGATAGATAGATAGATAGATAGATAGATAGATAGATAGATAGATAGATAGATAGATAGATAGATAGATTAAGCTATTGAGGCTCACCTTGGTGTGTGTTGTTTTCAGTGTGGACCAAGTGCAGGTTGCCAACGTGCCTCTGGGGGGCAGCAAAGAGTCCACGGATTCCTCCAAAATGGTTTACACGGTCCTGGCACGGCCTCACCTCTAGAGGGGGCAGGAGGACAAGGTACCACTCATTCATTAATGTGTCAAGATCTGAATCACTTTGTCAAAGTCACTATGGCGCATATATCAAACATATCAACAGATTCCAAAATATGATACAAGGTACAACAGGACAATAAACTATAGATAACAGGACTACAGGGACAGCATCATAAACTATAGATAACAGGACTACAGGGACAGAGGTGTATACCATATTGTATTGTATCATACCGTATCAGCAGACCATCTTTTACTTTCCTGTCCCAAGTGGGACCATGGAGATGTTTCCCATTTAAATATAATTTGAGTGAGTCTGCATTCAAACACGATGCGTGTGTCCACAGGGGATCTGAAAGTGTACTGTATTGTGTTGTCTTGGGTTCTATTCTATACATTTTACATCTGCTTTTCCTCCAATCAGCTCAGCCGGGCACCAGTCGCAGTGCATCCAGTGACTCCCAGAGAGGATTGTGGGTCAGAACAGTACCACCTGGGACCGCGACTGAACAGGACAGGGCCGGGCCGGGGGGGGGGCTCTGGGGTTAGTGGACGGAGAGGACACAGACCCGTCTGTGGGATGGAAACCATGGAGACAGCATCTAATGCCACAGTGAGACTCAGACCACGCAGCGCTTCAACTCTGTATTCAAACCAACGCTAATGGCATTCTTACCAGCAGGGTGGCCAGCCTGACCTTTGACCT
>NW_028171114.1:0-16978 GCF_963971535.1 Notolepis coatsorum
GATGAATATGTTTAACCGAATAACAAAATATGTTTATGTTAACTTGGCATATTGCACCTTTTCTCAAACGCGAGACTTATTCCGTGTGTCTGTGTAAACATCTCTGGTATTTTCGAATAATTATAAAGCTATCAGGGTTCATTGTGGCTTGATCGTGTTCCCCCTTTTCGGATGACAAGTTGCTGAGCATCTGCCAGCATGTTAGTAGCTCTTCATCAGAGTAAGGGCTAGAAAAAGCCCCTCGCAGGCTCAGCACACAGACAGCCTCTGACTGCTCGCCCAAGCCATCCGTTTCAAGGCGCACCGACACAGCGGGGGAAACTGGAGGACCCTGCATCCATTCCGCTGTAAAAATATCCAAAACCATCTGGCGGGCCGACCCCCGTCATAAATTACCATGATGGACTCTCCCGCCTCTGAAAACAGGAGGGCCCGCAGAACAAACCTGCTCCGACTCCTGGCCAGGCCTAGAAGTAAGACTGGAAACACTAGACCGCATCTCAGATGTCCCGCGCTCGCAGCTACAAATCACGCGGAACATGAATAATAGTTTGACTGCATTAGCAATCCCCCTTTCATAGCTGATTCGAGCGGTATGGCCGATCCATTTGAGCTGATTTATTTGCTGCCGCTTCCCTGAGACTGACCAGCGCAACTGGGAAGCGGCCCAAGGTCCAGAGCACCGGCGGTATGTTATGCAAGAAGGCCGGGCCCGGGTTGGCGAGACCTCGAGGCCTTGCCTGTCTGTCTGCCTGACACGTTCTCAGTAGACGCCGAACCTAGCGCTTCAAACTTACGACTGTTTTTGCTTGTCTAAGTCTAAATGGGCGAGTCCGATAGGGGCCGGTGCGTCGTAAATAACACGGCTTGTCTCGATGGTCACGGAAGGCAGAGATTTAAGGGGCTGCGCGTTCTGCTGCGAGGGATAGTTCAATATTTGTTAGACATTATCACATTTCAGCGAGAGAGGATGAATGATCCGAGTTCACGGGTGCGACTTGCAAAGGAGCACGTGTGTTTTTCCGGTTCACTTTCATGAAGTGCAAAGCATCTCTAAAAATGCAAACCATTCTAGTATGTATCCTAATGAATGCTTTACAGAAGACTGTAGCTTCTTTGTAAAGTGAGTTAGAATAACAACAGTTTCAGCTATCAAACACTTTCATTTGATCTATGAACTCTAAATGGCATAATAATGAGACTGTTTAGATCGCTTTAGTCAAAACAAAATCCTGCACATTTCCTACTGACTTTCAAACATCCCCTTATTAAGACAAAAAAAAATCAAAGAGGAAAGTATTTGCTCTTTCATACCAACAGTGGCAAGAACCAACAAACAAATATCTTAGGATGAAATGAAGAACAGTCCTTGACACAGAACTTGACAGTGTTATCTTTCCACTTGAAGTTCTAACCGTATACTCCAATATCAGTTTAAGAACTCACAGACTTGGGAGACTCGCCTGACTACATCAAACAGGCAGGTAAAAACAATAGTGTCAGTGACATCTCCCCAAACCCAGCACAAACAGAATTATTCAGACAGAGAGAGAGAAAGCGAGAGAGAGGGAGAGAGAGAGAGAGAGAGAGAGAGAGAGAGAGAGAGAGAGAGAGAGAGAGCGATCCGATAACGGAGAGATAATGACACTTGGTGGAAGGCAGCCATCTCAAAGCACTTTAGGAAACTGGCGTCTCTGAATTCAGGCAGTTTAAATTGTCATGGAAGTTAAGGAGGTTTTCCTGGCATTTTAATCTGGGCCGCTCTGAATGTGAATGCGGAGGTAGGTGAGTTCCAGGCCGAGCAATAACAGGGACAGGGCCTGCCTCAAAAAAAAACAGCTCTCATCATTTAGGGGTGCGGACAGTGTGGTGCGCTGCAGAGGCACGGTGAAGGATTGCAGACCCGTTTCACCTCGTCCTCCCTCCCCTCATCCTCTCTCCCCTCGTCCTCTCTCCCCTCATCCATCTACACGGGGCGGCTAATGGATATTCATGTTGCTGAGCCAATCCACTCCTGGGAGGAATAATATCACATCATCTGACTCCGATAAAGGAAACAGAGCTTGTCCTCGCAAAAGGGGGATTGCATATAGTACACCGCTGTTATTCTGTGGGAAACTATATTGCTGCAGAATGGACTCTAGTCGATCCAAGCCTGAGGCCGGATGCTCAGGCCCTCGTAAAAATGATGCATTATGTTCTAATCCACATTCATCGTGTCACATAGGTCACACAAGGAAACGACGGCATAGAAACAAATTTTCAATTTCAAGGATGTTTTCAACTAGCCTTCTCCTAACCATCGCTCTTCAACGTAGCCTCCGACAAACTGCTTTAAGAATTTACTAGTAATTACTATTATTATTATTTTCTTAATACAAAACATACGAGTGTAAAGTACATTATTGAGCTAATACATCTTATTTTGCGGAGAGGAAACCATCTAGAAAAACTATGACATATCCTGGCACTATATCTAAGACATGCCTGTGGGAAAAAAATATCCATATAAACAAGAATGATGCCTGTGTACTTTTCTTTAAACATGATTTTATTTTATGAGCTCATTATGGCTGTATTCAGAGTTTTACATGAATATCTATGATGGCAACAAAAGGCCCAGTCATTACAGTATAATCATAAACACCTCATCAGCTCAGAAACGGGCAAACAGATCGATCAAATAAAAACATGATGCAGTGATGAGTGTTTAGGAAACACTTTTTATGAACCCGTGTCTTGGGACCAAAGCCATATTTGTTACACTGTCAGAGCACGTACTGGATACAAATGCACAGCTTCACTGCTCACTCTGGCTATGCATGCGAAGAGATTCCAACAGTGAACATTTTTAACCATAACTGTCCATATTCCATAAGTGATGTATAATATAATAGGTAATATAGCTTACAGAGTGCAGCATTAAGCTGTTGGAAGACACACCTTCTCCACACTCGGATATGTCTTGCTTTCATACAAAATGCTGAACTACGCCACATATAATAAAGTCTACCATGGCTCGACGTACATCGACGTACGTCGGAAACGGCAGAGCTGGAGCCTTGTTTTTACCTGCCTTGTGAACCTTGTGGGAGAAGAAGGGGTTAAATACCTAGGCTCTTCTGATAGGTCTCATGTTAGCTGTGTTGGAGGCCAAAGTTTGCCTTTGTGTCTGAGAGTGATGTTTATCATGGGGATAGATGCTGCTGGTATTACCATTATGAGACAGGGTGAAATGTCTTGTGGAGCACGCACGTGTTCTTTAGCGGTTGTCCCGTCTTCTCTCATTGGGATTTCACAGACGATGTTTCCATACTCTGAGAAACCTATCCAAGCCATTGCCAAAGATAAAGGGGGGGGGGGGGGGGGGGGTTATCATGGACTGAAGGATGAGTTCTCTTTCTTTCTCTTTCTTATAGCATACCTATGAATTTAACAAAATATCGCATGACTAATGGCATTTGGGTTAATTTGAAAGAGCATGACTTCATATAAAACATAAATATATTGTTTCACGATAACATGGTGAATGTGTCATTGTGTTATGACTGCTGTGAGTGTCGGCTATTGATGAACACAAAACGGTGTAACCGTCTATCTGCAATGAAGTATTAGCAAATAACTTCAAAAGTAATCGCGGAAACTTGCTTTTATTATTATCTTAATCATCACGTTCTGAACAGAGCATTAAACCATCTGTCAAACCAAACGACCGCCAAACCTTTCCCCTTTGCATAACGACAACAACTCGACAGTCTCAGCGACGTTGTAAGCGGGTTCAGTCCATTAGTCATGTATCCCATCCAGATGTCTGGTGACGGAGTGGAAGGGAGGCGGAGAGAGCAGCAGGTGTAGATCTCTCTGAGCCCAGCTGAGCTCTAAAAGGCAGCGCTTAGCACCCAGCGCTCCGTCATCTGGCCTCTCCCCTGCCTCCACCAGGCTCTCGACAGCCCATTCCTCATAATTTACCCCATTTTGGCAAAACCCGGAGTCCTTCTAATGGGCTCGCTCTGAGCGCTTCCAGATGTTTGTTTATTTGTTGTGCAGCGACTGTAAAACAGTTTACTCTTAGTTTGGATCTGTTCCATTTTGAATTTTTTTTTGTTGGGGTGGGGGTGGGGACAGCTTGGTGGGGGGGAGGTACGGTGCAGATCACCCCGACATGTAATGAAAGCCAAACCGCAGAAGCGAACGTGAGGCGTCCCACGGGTGTCGTCAGGAACGTTTTTTTTTTTTTGCTTTGAAGCTTGCCTTTCCTCTGGGGGTTTTAATAACAGTTGTGCACCATTTAAAATACATACATACAAAGTAGCTGGAAGCGGGCCCAGAATAACAACATTAAAAAGGCCTCGAGTCTCGTACTATAAAGGCGGTTTTCTGGGCTTTGTTTCTCGTGTTTATTCTAGTTATACCAAGATATCCCTTTAATTTCAACCTGTCACCGCTGAGCGATGGCCGCGATACCTGTAAACCATGGTGACTGGTGGCATATTTACTGATATACACAGAGAGAATGAAACGCATTTCATAAAAAAAACAAAAAGACAAACACACAATCTCAACTGCGCACATGATCAATCAAAAAGAATGAAAAAACCCATCAAAAGTTAATCTTGTTGTACATGTTTTTAAACTACAGCTATAATTAGATCTATCAAATAAACATGAGAATAACACCTCTGAACATGTCACTCCGATGGTGACAGGTTGGTAATAAATAATGTAACACAGCACGTTGTATGGCGCACACACGCACACACACACACACGCACACGCACACACACACACACGCACACACACACACACACACACACACGCACGCACACACGCACACACACACACACACACACACACACTAGCAGTCATAATTCCTTACGGCACAACGCTAGAATGCAGTGTGTAATTTGGTGTGGCTTTTAATGCTATAGTGTAGCTCGCTGTTAGAGATAGAGAGGACACGCTGTACTTTAGGCTGGACGGTTGAGATCTAGAGCTGAGCTGGCAGTACGACCGGGGCTGAGAGACTTAGAGCCAAGGTGACAGTAGTGGGGGGAACCTCGGGCCCCTCTGCCAGAATACAGACTCCACTCCACTCTGTGTCACATCGTCTCCAAGACACACTGGAGCCTCGCTCTCCCTCCTCCTTGCTGTCTTTTGTCCAGCTAGCTCTGGTAACGTGGAGCTTTTCTCCCGCTCAAGCTCTCGCCTCCTTTCTTTCCCCGTGTCTTCTTTTCGTCGGTCCTCTTCCTGTCTCTTCTTTTCTATTTTATTTAGCATTATCCTTTTCTCCACCTCATCCACCCTTCGTCCACCTTCCTCTGCCGGTCGTGTGAGCTGTTCAATGAAACAAGGCTTCATTTGGCAGTATTGTTGCTACCGCTCTCTCTCTCTCTCTCTCTATCTCTATCTCTCTCTCTCTCTCTCTCTCTCTCTCTCTCTCTCTCTCTCTCTCTCTCTCTCTCTCTCTGTGTCTCTCGCTCTCTCTGTGTCTCTCTCTCTCTCTCTCTCTCTCTCTCTCTCTCTCTCTCTCTCTCTCTCTCTCTCTCTCTCTCTACCGGTACCTCTCCCTCCTTCTCATTTCCCCCCTCTCCACCCGGTTTCCCAGTCGTCTCCTTCGGGTTGACTCCTCCCCGCCTGCTGTCACGGAGCCCTGTCCCGGAGCCCTGTCCCCGCTCTCTGCCACTCTCTCCCCGGGGCAGTGACCTGCCAGCTCTGGCCTCCTCTGGGAGATGCTGCTGTAATCACCCCTGGCACCTGGGCTCTGGGGCCCCCCATACAGGTGGAGAAGGAGGCCACCGAGAGAGGAAAGGGAGGTTTCGTGTGCATTAGACAGGGCGCTGTCTAAGGCTAAGCTTGGCCAAGGCTCAGCGCTAGACGCCGGCTAACTAAGCGACACTTGGTGCACAGAAATACAGGTGCAGATAAGCAAACCTTCACTTAAAACAACTGCAGACACAAACACACAGTGTATAATGTGTGAGTAGTTTAACGTGACGTAAGTTTTACAGATCCTAAATTTAACATAACCTTGATGGCACGGATTATATTAATAATAACTAAACGTTATTTGTTCAATACATTTCTGCCGTCGCACCATACTGTAGCATCGCCACGGCGGCGTACTCATCGCAAGGGAGTAACCGTGACCGCCTTCCCCCACACATTTAGCAAATCGAGTGTGTTTAAGAAGTGTAGATAAATAATAAAGAGCCAGGAGCGGGGGTGGGGGGTGGGGTGGGTTAGTGGCTGCTGGAGGCTGGGACATAAAGAGGGGGTGAAGGGCGAAGATGAGGGCTGTGTTATCTAAGGGTGCAGCGCGGCCTCATAAAAATAACAAATGGAGACTGTCACCGCCGCCCAGATCGGAGACGGAGGGGGAAATATTTCACGTGTCAGATCCCCTCACCTTTTAATGGACTGTTCTCAGCCGGGTCGGATTTTGACAAAGCACGGGGCCTTCCTTCTCCCTACATCATGAGAGAGCTGCCGCTGGTCAGGCTTTGGTGACATAGATCTGTCCTTGGCATCACAGAGGGGGTGGCGGTTGTTGGGGGGAGGGAGGGGGACGTCAGTGGTGTGGTGGGGGGGGGGGGGGGGGGGGGGTAATGCGCGGAGGGGTTGAGGTGCTCACTGTTGACCTCCCGCACTTCTGTCGTGGCGGTCATCCCGTCACCGGTGTTTTACATTAGGAAGACTGTGATAAATGTCTGGCGTGTTAAGAGCCGTTCCCACTGCTGTTATGCTCCCTGTCATGGCGTCAGCGCACCAGCCACGGTGCACGCCAGTGGACACAGAGAAATGCTAGGCTACCTGCACACGCTGATGTCATACCGTGTAGAAACAAATCAAACTGTCAAGCGGTGGGAGAGAGAGAGCGAGCATGTCTGCGTATGATTATGTATTAAAGCTGCGCTATGGAAGACTGGCACCCAGTGGTCGTAGGAGGGAATCGCACCACGTTTAAACATGGGAGGAATGAGAGAAAATGGCAACACAAAAACACATTTGTTCCAGCGAGGTAACTTTGGTCACTGTTTTTACATTTTTGTCGTTCACATTATTATGCTCTACAAATGAGACCGTATGGCCTTTTATGGATATTGTGGCGCTGGTCGTGCCCAGCCAGAAGAGCTAGTATTGGTACATTTTGTGTTCTATGCATGTTGGGAAGGTGCTCTGTTGTTCAGCCCAACTACGCCGAAATCGGTAATTTTGCTCAATCAAGAGGCAATATTATTGTTCTTGGTGACATCCAACGTACATATAAGTATGTACATTCTCATACCATTGGTGTCTCTCTACAGGACCATGGATATACTGCCAGTGGATAGCTCTGTCAGTTAAAGCTGATATTAGGGTTCAAGTGAGGCATTCCTACTAGCAAGAAGTTTCGCTGGGATTCCGTCGCTAGGGAACAGTTTGGACCCAAATGCATTTCCTGTCAAGTGTCAACTATTGCATTAGCAAACATTGCAACAGGAAATGAACTCAGGCTCCTTTTAGAATGTTAATAGAGCCATTCTGCATGGAATGTCATATAGAATGTCACTTTCAAACCGTGTAATAGTGCATAATTAGATGTTGAGGTGTTGAGATGTTAAGTTGTAAAACAATCACATCCATTTGAGTTCAAGATGCTGCCTAATCGATGCCTGGCGTCAACAGATCAAGGATGGTTCATACAGCACACGCATACTCCCACGCATGCATTCAGATCAATAAGGTAAAACCCAGATTACACAGAAATATTCCCACAGTCCATCAACACGTCATATGAGATGAGATCAATAAGGAACGATATTACATCTTCGGCTTAGTCTCAAGTTCACTGGATTCTCACTCCCTGCGACTGTTGGGGTCATAAGGCTTATATTTACATAATCCATGGGGCTCTTTACTGAATGGACAACACTGTATTGTATTTTCTCCTTTATGTTTTCCAATTACACTTCAGTTATGATATTGTATAAGGTATATAAGGTGTTAGGTTGCATTTGCACCTTACTGTACCTTAAAGTTGTGTACCTCATTTTTATTTTATTTTTTATCTTTTTCCCCCTCCTTTTTCCTCCGATTTTCTCCCATCCCAATGTTAGTCGTTATGCCAATTCCCAATCCCCTTCCTGGTCGCTGCGCACTTACCCCCCACAGTCGGTCTGGGAGAGTGGAGGCTATCACGTGCTTCCTCCGACACACGTCCAGCCAATCAACCGCTTCTTTTCACCTGGCAGCGCGGATTCTCACTGAGAGGGCATAGCGTGTGGAAGGATCACACTATCTCACTCAGGTCCTATCCACGCTTAGCAGGCGCCCCGACCGAACTGTAGGAGTCGCTGTTTACAACGACCCGGACCCACCCCGCCAGCTTCTCCCACCCTCTAATACTGCCAATTGTATTAGTGTGAACGGCCAAGCTGGTGACAACCCCGGAGCTGTGAGCTGGATTCGAACAGGCGAATCTGTACCTCATTTTCTACATTGCACCTCACTGTTTACTCATTCTTACATTGTATTGTCTATTGTATTTTGGATATACCTCTTTACTACTTTTATTTTTTTACTTACTTTTTTTTTTACTGTATGAAGCACACCCTCAGGGGCTCATACAGAACCAAGCATTTCACCGTAAAGTATGTGTATTTTATAGGGCTGTCAGTTTATCGCGTTAATTTGATTAATTAATTACACAGCAAATTATCGCGTTATGAAAATTAACTCAAAATTAACGGAAAAAAGATTATATATATATATATTTTTTTTTTATCTCATTCATTCCATTAAAACGTAGAATAAACATTTACAGACTTTTTTTTTTTATTGCCATTTGCATGTTCTTGGTATCTGATTCTAGGGACATCTATGGATCTCAGGGAATGTATTCCCAGTGTCAGAAATACTGTGTCTGTTACTAGGTTTGAGTAAATTGTAATGAACCAAATGAGAATATCAATTCAATTCTTTTTTTTTCTTCTTTTTTTTTTTACTATGAATAACACCATGCAAAAATGTACCAGACCTGAAAAATCTAAGCAAATGAATAAAGGGAAGATGATTAAACAGAAGGTTTTGTAGATACAGTACTGAATTCTGCCATTTGAAATATGATTATAGAATATAAAATATCAGGCCTAAAAATTGTATGCGATTAAAATGTGATTAATTAGATTAATTAATTACAAATCCTGTAATTAATTAGATACACTTTTTTAATCGCCTGACAGCACTAGTATTTTATTGTAATAATTAATAAACAAACTTGAAACTTGAGGTATGGATGGATCTGAAGAGTATGGGTGTGTGTGTGTGTGTGTGTGTGTGTGTGTATGTGTATGTGTATGTGTGTGTGTTGGGGGCATATTCCTATCCTTGTTTACCTTTGTGAGTCCTGGCATCTCTGGATCCTCGGGGTAGAGGAGTGTAAGGCATGGGACCCTCACATCCTGGCTCACCACTGGTAACCTAGAAAACATCAGAGAGATCAATATTGAGAAAGAGAGAGAAATAAAAAAGAGAGAGAGAGAGAGAGAGAGAGAGAGAGATAGAGAGAGAGAGAGAGAGAGAGAGAGAGAGAGAGAGAGAGAGAGAGGTTGATAATGACAGGCTCTCACTGCAGTGACAGATTGTCTCCGCGTCAGCACTCCGTTGGGAGCCGTACAGGAAGTGTTGGGAGGACTGTTCCTGCAAATATTTCTTTTTATTATCGCGGAACGTCGCAGAGCAGGTTTCATTACTTCTGTGTGTTATGGAGGGGAAGAAGGAAGAGGGGTATAGGAGCAACAGCCCGTGTTGCTTTGATGATCTCTCCCCCTGCCTGTTTTGGAAGGAGAGGTCAGGAAAGGCCTCACCTCCACTCAGCCGTCACCTCCTGGAGGGGTCAACTGAAGGGTAGACGCCACTCACTCTGACAGGCCCAGACATAGTGCTGCTATATGAGGTCAGTCCAACAGATGGCACGACACCACCGCTATCCCAAAGGCAGATGCACCTCCATCACCGTTGGCTCTTTTTAACTGACGATTTTCAACTGGTGTGACAAAGTTAGAGCGTGATGTGAATGTGTCGATGATGGGCAGGTACTGAGTGTAAGCAGGATAACTGAACACTTGCACTGAAAAGCCATACAGCCTGAGTCCCGATGGATTTGCAGTTATGAAGTCAATCCAAATCACTTGGATTATGAATGTGATATATTACAAGAACTCATCCTCTACTGTCTTTAATGAAAACAACACACTTTGATAATAAAGTTATAGGCTACGGTGTACCAGATCTACTCAGCCTGGCAGATTGGTTTGGGGGTCTGTTTTTCAGTTGAGTCCAGGGCTTGACATGAACTTTTTGGCTCACCAGCCACTGTTGAGCCAGTTGAGAGAGTGAACAGTTTTAAGTACCTGGGAGTCCACATATCCGAGGACTTGACATGGACCACACACATTGACAGTGTTATCAAGAAGGCACGACAACGCCTCTACTTCCTTAGGCGCCTAAGGAAGTTCAAAGTGAGTCAGAAGATCCTCAAGAACTTCTACTCATGCACAATAGAGAGCATCCTGACTGGCAATATCACCTCCTGGTTTGGGAATAGCACTGCACAAGACCATAGCAGACTACAGAGAGTGGCCCGTTCACGCACAATTGGAGGGGGGCTTCCCACTCTCCAAGACATTTACAACAAGCGCTGCATGGGTAAGGCTAAGAGAATAATCAAAGACCACAGCGACCCAAACAACTGCCTCTTTGAACTGCTGCGGTCAGGCAAGCGATACCGGAGTCTCATGGCAAGCACAGAGAGACTCAGAAGGAGCTTCTATCCCCAGGCCATCAGGATGCTCAATGAACAATGAACAATGAACAATAACAGACCATCAAATACACCCAGAACACACACATCCACACGCACACACTCACTTTAAATAAACAACACACTGTAGCACCCACTTTACCCACTTTAGACACTAACACTTTATATTTATTGGCATCAATATCATGCACCTCATTGCACCTCACCACCACAAGGTGGCACCACAAGCTAAGCTATACCTCACCATTTCTACACTGTACTGTATCTGCATTGTATAGACTGTACATATACTGTATATATGTATATTGAAAATTTTTGTTTTGTTTACACTTGTTTACGTACTTGACTTTCTATTTTATACTTATATTATACTATTTTATACTATCTCGTTATTTTATCTAGCACACTCTCAGGAGCAAAACAGAAAGAAGCATTTCATGCAAAAGTATTCTGTATTTCTGTATGACAACTAATAAAGAAACTTGAACTTGAACTTGAACTGTGGCTAGTGGTTTTCCAAAGTCACTAGCCACTCAGCATTTTCACCAGCCAAAAAGCACACACACACACACACACACACACACACACACACACACACACACACACACACACACACACACACACACACACACACACACACACTTTATAGTGTAAAGTTTGGCTACTTGAGAGAGAGAGAGACTCTCATTACGTGTGACGCAAGTAAGCGCGCACTGCATTCCGAGAGAGAGAGAGAGAGAGAGAGAGAGAGAGAGAGAGAGAGATTTGGTGGGTGGCGGGTGTTAATGTCAAGCCCTGGTTGAGTTGCATTTTAACATTTCAGTTGAGCAGCGTTATAACATTTATCACGATGTACATGGCTTCACGGCGATGGCATTATATCTGGAGCTGTATAGTGTTGTTTCCTTTTATTATCATAATCTGTTGACTAGTAAAGATTAGTAAAAGGCAACACCACCATACCAACTTTTAACACCGAAACAAAACATGTTAGCTTGCTGTCATGGTGAAGGAAATCGATGTTTTTCCAAAATGTAGATAATGTAGATATAAATATTGGTGGATGACAGCATCTACTTATAGCCATCTCAGAGGAGGACGGCAGAGAGAATGTTAGCAGCAGACTAAGATAGAGCCCAGGGCTTCGAGGTTGTTTAGCTTGTTAAACATAAACACTGATAAGGACTGAGAACAGTGCAGATTTGGTCAGAGAGAACTATGCAGAGTTTGACATCAAACCATACTAAAGGTTAAAAGCAGTTGCCATGGCAGCGTCACATAGTAACGAGGAAAGGGCGCTGGCCCCCGTTGCTAGGGAGAAGACGTTATGATGTGAGTTTCCTTCCGGGGTAAGTTAGATCTAGACACGAAGCTGACGCGAGCAGACGTGGATCAGAGACTTTCATCCCTCTCTCACCCTCGCTGGTTGGGGAGGGGAGATGACACATCATCATTAGCTTCGGCTAACGGGAAATGGTGGTTGGCTCCGACAAGGCTCAGAACCATCGGACTAATGACAGGAGAGACGGTGGAGACGAATGAATTAGGACTTCTCAAGGACAATACAATACATCTGATTACGAGGCTCTGTTTATGGAATAAACATGAGGATCTGAGAAAAGAGATCACGTTGCAGTGTCGTTTCTTCTGACTATGGATGTACTAACAAGGGGTTGATACAGTGTGTGACAGCTAATGAGAGATCCAAGTAAAATTACACAATGCGGAGGCCGGTCACGGAACAGCAGGTGACGAGTGAGTAAAGGCTGGAAACACTGTTATCTAACAATGGGCAAAGTAAAAACAATTAATTCATCACATTAGCATGCTAGCTAACGTAGCAAGCTAGCAGAAAAGAATAACAGTGGGGCCATTGTCTCAAATCTTGTCTCATGAACTTAACCTTGTGCTAGTTTGGGTGGCTAAGTGGGCTCACCTCTAACGCAGGAGACGCTGGGTTCGAGCCCAGCTCTCGGCGTTGCTACCAGCTTGGCTGGTCGTTCATACTAACATAATTGGCAGTGTTAGGGGTGGGCAAGCTGGTGGGTGGGGATCGGACATTGTGGACAGCGACTCCTACAGGTCGGTTGGTGCGCCTGTACAGCAGAATCAGGAAGCAGTGGCGGCAGCGTGAGCCTCCCACACGTTTGAGGCACTCGATGACAGATTTTACCCTGTCACCGTGAAGCCACGTACAGCATTTGGTACAGCGTGGTAAACGTTATGACGTTGCTATGCCGATCTGCCACAAGTACCTACCTACAATCTGGTACCTACAATGGTTCTTTGTCTGAGGTGCTCAATTGAGGATCTTCCCGCCTCAGTGATGTTTATCGTTTCAGACAAACACAGGAGTTGGAGCGAGTTAGGAGATGGCGGCTGAGACTTCTGACAAAAAGCAACAGAAGTGTCCTGGTCCTCAAGAGAGCGCTTTCTGGGGCGGCTGGGTAGCGCAGCGGACTAATCGCTCGTCACCAACGCGAGAGACACTGGTATCGAATCCGGCTGTCAGCGTTGCCTCCGGCTTGGCCGGCCGTCATACTGGCTCAATTGGCAGAGTCAGCGGGAGGGAAGCCGGTGGGGTGGTATTCTGGTCATTGTAAACAGCGACTCCTACAGGTCGGTCAGGGCGCCTGCACAGCGAGGGAGGGAGATGGTGAGGGTAGTGTGACCTCCCACACGTTACACCTCACCAATGAGAGTCCGCGCTGGCAGGTGAAAAGATGCTGCTGGCTGTCTCCTATGTCTCGGAGGAAGCATCTGATAGACTTCAGGGCTCCCTAGACCGACCAGTGGGAAGCACATGCGAGCAACGACCAGGAAGGGGAGGGGGGAATTGGCATAATGACTAAATTGGGATGGGAGAAAAACACAGAAAAACAGGAGGAGAAAAAGTGGATACAAAAAAAAGAGAGCGCTTTCTGGAACAGGTCAAGAGTTTCTCCTGTTGTTGTTTTTGTATACTTTCAAGGTCCAAAACATCCTCATGCTTTCTGCTGCCTTTTAGCAGACTGGAGCAGGCAGTTTATCAAGACACAACCATATCTGATGCCTTTGCAGAAATACTTTCCTCTCCTGCAGGAAGGAATTCACTGGGCCCTTAATCATAACAAGAGACCCAACTGACAAATACATATTAGAGATGGTTTAGAGCTTTTTTTTTTTATTTATTATTGCTCCTCCACAACCCCATGCATAACCTTGAGGGATGGAACGGTGGACACCGTTAAACAGAAACATATTCTTCACTGGAAAAAGAGAGAGAGAGCGCTGTGGATTGAAAATGATCACATAATGTGGCTTTCAGATAATATCTTTCGAGAGGCATTAAGGCCTGGTCAGCATGTGTCTTGTATTATGCGGGGAGACAAATGACAAAACAAAACTATTTGGGGATCTCACTAGTTGCCAGTGGAATTACAGTCGAAATGCAGTTTTGACAGCAGACCCACTGCTGCCCTCTGGGGTGGCTGAAACTTGCTAAATGATATCTCCATATGAGAATATGAATACTTGTATGGAATGTGGAGTGGTGTACCGTGTGACAGTCCCTAAAATAAACAATAACCAAATAGAACAAACTCTCCATTGTGAGCCAACCCTGTATTGTGTGAATAAATACGATCCGTCTCCGTGGTACAAGCGGTTTCCCTCTACGCTGACTCCCCTTGTTCAAATGTCCGCTTGCCTTTTTGCTTTGACTGCATAATGACTCTGTCTTGCTGCATAGAATCGGGGCAGAGTCATGGTGCCTTGGAGCTCGGCGAGTCCTCTCTAGTAGTTCTACGTCCATGGCTTTTGGAGCCACCGCAGTGCTGCGCCCCCGCCTGCCTCATTTCCTGGCCTGCCTGAGAGATCAGAGGGCTGGGGCCTCCTCTGGCCCCACAAAGACCCTCCTAATCCTGCTGCTTGTCCACAATTAATCTTCCCAGTTGCCACATTATTAACACCACCACCCACAGACATGGAGCGAGGGGGATAGAGGAGGAGGAGGAGAAGAGAGGGAGGAGAAAGAGGAGCATCGGGGGTGGTGCAGTGTACTGGATATAGCCATGGGCTGTGCCCCCCCCCCCCCCACCCACCCCTCCTGCCCCTGAAGGCTCCCTTAGATGTCAATCACACGCTGCTCCCTAGCAGTGGCCTGCTGTCAACATCAGAGCCCTTACCTCCAGCCCCCCCTCGCTACACATGACACCCCCATCAAACCTCCCCAATACCAGGTCTACTGATCAAACACCCACCCAATCCAGACTCCTATCCCCCTCCCGAACACTCCCATCAACCCCCCCCCCGCATCCACACAACATTAATCATAGCCCCATCTCTTTCTCTCCTTATCCTTCCATCTCTTTCTCCCCTTAGCCTTCCATCTATATCTCTTTCTCTCCTTATCCTTCCATCTCTTTCTCCCCTTAGCCTTCCATCTCTTTCTCCCCTTAACCTTCCCTCTCTTTCTCCCAGCCTTCCATCTCTTTCTCCCAGCCTTCCATCTCTTTCTCCAGCCTTCCCTCTCTTTCTCCCAGCCTTCCATCTCTTTCTCCCAGCCTTCCCTCTCTTTCTCACAGCCTTCCCTCTCTTTCTCACAATCTTCCATCTCTTTCTCCCAGCCTTCCGTCTCTTTCTCCCAGCCTTCCCTCTCTTTCTCACAATCTTCCATCTCTTTCTCCCAGCCTTCCATCTCTTTCTCCAGCCTTCCCTCTCTTTCTCACAATCTTCCCTCTCTTTCTCACAGCCTTCCCTCTCTTTCTCCCAGCCTTCCCTCTCTTTCTCCCAGCCTTCCATCTCTTTCTCCCAGCCTTCCCTCTCTTTCTCCCAGCCTTCCATCTCTTTCTCCAGCCTTCCCTCTCTTTCTCACAATCTTCTGTCTCTTTCTCCCAGCCTTCCATCTCTTTCTCCCAGCCTTCCATCTCTTTCTCCCAGCCTTCCCTCTCTTTCTCACAATCTTCTGTCTCTTTCTCCCAGCCTTCCATCTCTTTCTCCCAGCCTTCCCTCTCTTTCTCACAGCCTTCCCTCTCTTTCTCCCAGCCTTCCCTCTCTTTCTCCCAGCCTTCCGTCTCTTTCTCCCAGCCTTCCCTCTCTTTCTCCCAGCCTTCCATCTCTTTCTCCAGCCTTCCCTCTCTTTCTCCCAGCCTTCCCTCTCTTTCTCCCAGCCTTCCCTCTCTTTCTCCCAGCCTTCCATCTCTTTCTCCCAGCCTTCCATCTCTTTCTCACAGCTTTCCCTCTCTTTCTCACAGCTTTCCCTCTCTTTCTCACAGCTTTCCCTCTCTTTCTCCCAGCCTTCCCTCTCTTTCTCCCAGCCTTCCGTCTCTTTCTCCCAGCCTTCCATCTCTTTCTCCAGCCTTCCCTCTCTTTCTCCCAGCCTTCCATCTCTTTCTCCAGCCTTCCCTCTCTTTCTCCCAGCCTTCCCTCTCTTTCTCCCAGCCTTCCCTCTCTTTCTCCCAGCCTTCCATCTCTTTCTCCCAGCCTTCCATCTCTTTCTCACAGCTTTCCCTCTCTTTCTCACAGCTTTCCCTCTCTTTCTCCCAGCCTTCCCTCTCTTTCTCCCAGCCTTCCATCTCTTTCTCCAGCCTTCCCTCTCTTTCTCACAATCTTCCGTCTCTTTCTCCAGCCTTCCATCTCTTTCTCCCAGCCTTCCATCTCTTTCTCCCAGCCTTCCCTCTCTTTCTCCCAGCCTTCCCTCTCTTTCTCCCAGCCTTCCATCTCTTTCTCACAACCTTCCGTCTCTTTCTCCCAGCCTTCCCTCTCTTTCTCACAACCTTCCGTCTCTTTCTCCAGCCTTCCCTCTCTTTCTCCCAGCCTTCCCTCTCTTTCTCCCAGCCTTCCCTCTCTTTCTCCCAGCCTTCCCTCTCTTTCTCCCAGCCTTCCATCTCTTTCTCCCAGCCTTCCCTCTCTTTCTCCCAGCCTTCCTCCGCCTCGGCACTCTTTCATTTCACTCCATGACCCGTCCGAAGGAGGAGAGAGCAGCAAGGCTTCTAATGGGAAAGCCTGTGAAACAAATGCAGGGAGAAGATGGACTCAATCTGAATCCCAGCTGTTATCATGGGGGTTCTCTCATCCTCCCTCGCACTCTCTCTCTCTCTCCCTCTCTCTCTCTCTCTCTTTCCGTCTTTTGATTTAAGAGGGGCTGGCGGACTAGACATGACTTTGATCACAAGCCCTAAGATTTTACACAAACAT
>NW_028171113.1:0-13450 GCF_963971535.1 Notolepis coatsorum
TCTCTCTCTCTCTCTCTCTCTCTCTCTCTCTCTCTCTCTCTCTCTCTCTCTCTCTCTCTCTCTCTCTCTCACACACACACACACACACACACACGCACACGTGTGTTTTTGTGTGTGTGTATGTGTGTGTGTTTATGTGTGTCTGAATGTGTATGCATGTGTGTGTGGTGTCTGTGTGTTTGTGTGTCTGTGTTGTTCGTGTGTGTGTATGCATGTGTGTATGCATGTGTGCGTGTGTGTGCATGTGCGTGCGTGTGTGTGCGTGTGTGTGTGTGTGTGTATGCATGTGTGTATGCATGTGTGTGCGTGTGCATGTGTGTCTGCGTGTGTCTGCGTGTTTGTGTGTGTGTATGCATGTGCGTATGCATGTGTGTGTGTGTGCATGTGCGCGTGTGTGTGTGTGTGTGTATGCATGTGTGTATGCACGTGTACGTGTGGTGTGTGTGTGTGTGTGTGTGTGTGTGTGTGTTGTGGTGTGTGTGTGTGTGTGTGTGTGTGTGGTGTGTGTGTGTGTGTGTGTGTGTGTGTGTGTGTGTGTCCTGCTGCGGGGCTGCCAGACAGGGACAGTCCTCAGGGGCAGGAGTCAGTGTGAGCTGCTGGGAGCGGAGCGGCACGTCTGCATCGTCAACAACACGCAACTCCAGTTCATCCCTGATACTAAAATAGCACAGCAGTGATTAGCTACTCTACCTTAAAACCTTTATTTTGTATAAACAAAAACATTACATTTCAATTCAATATGTTACGTTACAAGTATAACGTTCTGGATACATGTAGACACATGGGTGCAGTGAGCGAAATGTGGAGCTTCTTTTTCTCTTTGTAGCTGTCGTTGTTTTAACATCCAGACCCACGGTGAGTCAGATCCATAATCCAAACACTGACACGTTGGTTCTCGTCTCATGTTCATCTACTGACGTTAAAAGGCATATTATTACCGGGGATGCAGTGGCCGGTAGACCGACTGGAACTCTGTTTAATCATCATTTTGAGGCATCAAATAATTTGGTTTGTTTTATGTTGTTGGCTGTTTGCTGTACAGTCATCACTGATATTTTACACAATTTTTTTTTATCTTGCCACTTACAGCACTGCTTATTACCGATGTAGATTAGAGAGTCGACAGCAAACAAGCTCAGCGGCGTCCCATTTCTTATGCTTTTGGCTGCATAATGCATCATCCTGGCATGGAGCTCATCAATCTGTGTTTTTGCGAGTGAGAGGCTTGGCAGTTCCCCCGGCCATCTCTGGTGGGAAGGCTGGGAAATTAATTTCTGTGACTCTTGTGTTGTGTTATGTTTGCCGCTGGAGAGGAATTCCAGAACTCTAAAACATGCCGTTCCCATGTTTGTCTCTTTGTCTCTTTGTCTCCCTGTCTCTTTGGACACACAGCTGCCCCGGACAGAGATGTTGCTCTTCTCTTCGCATTCCGTTCCCGTGAATCTCTGGTCACCCAAACACACACACGCACCCAAACACACATGCACATACACACAGTGTACGCACATACATACACAAGCTCTCTATATCTCTCTCTCTCTCTTGCGTGTGCACGCGTGCACGCACACACACACACACACACACACACACACACACACACACACACACACACACACACACACACACACACACACACACACACATAGACCATTATCTCTCTCCCTGACAGTGACACATATAGCATGGAGAGTCAGCGTGTCTGGCTATGAGACACAAACAATCGAAGAAACCAAGATATGAATCTCACACAGACACATCCCATGTGGGCGTATGGCCAGGACTGTGGATATTAACTGGGAACTCATAAAAAGGCATTGGTGTGTTACGTGCACATTAATGTTCTGGATACAAGCTAATATCCTGGCTAATGTCAGTAGGTCAAAATATGCGTTTAACCTCTTAAGTATACCCCCCATTTTGCAGAAAACTAAAGCGATTTGCATACCTATATTTATATTTTATACTTATAGAACATGCATGAGTCTGGTCTCTTTTGAAAGGTAACATTCTGAAGTTGCTAAGTCAATAACGGAAAATCACTTTGAGTGAATAGAGAAACAGAGGTTTGAACACACTGAAATAAAAAATCTTCTCCTTACTTTTGTGTTGACTTGTCGCCAGATTCCCGTTTTTTGGTTCCAGCATTTATAAAAATCCATTCAAAAATGAGTGCTTGAGAAACGTTTTGGTAAAGTGTGTACCGGAAAGAAACCGTGTGGTTATCCAAGATGGCCATCCACTTCAATTCATTCTGACGCTCGAGTCACAACAACGGACTTATTCATCAACTTTCACCACCTTCCCCCATTCTCACCCGCTCGGCTGCAGTCTCTTTCGGAGCGGACGCTCGTTGGCTACAATGGTGATCAATCATTTTCGCCATGAATGAATGAATGAAAACTTTATTGCAGAATGGGTACAATACAGTATGGCTCAATATCGGCACCATCAGCTGTTATTGTTCAGTGCTAGACCGTTCAGAAACGGATGTGGTCATTTGACGGAGAGGCCTGTCAAATGGCGCTCACCGGATATATCGCCATGTAACACAAGACCCGAAGCACGCAGCTGGATGAGTGTGGTGGTGATCGAACGGCGGCAAATTCAACTTTCAAATCCATACCACATCCCCATCCAAGACACACCCCCTGATAAAGCACGTCATGACCGAAGGAAAACACAAACAGCCCTCGCGCCACTCACACCGCCATGCACGGTGACAGGAATGCCACCCCTGTCCAGACTGTGGCGTTTTCAGCCTGGGTAACTGTACTGCTGTTGCGTGGGCTGAGTGACCATGGGCTGACTTTGCCAACTCCAGTCCCCTCTGGACTGTGTGCCCTCTGGTGTCAGCGACGTGCAGAGCAGAGGGGCTTGCGGTGCTGGGCCCCAGTGTCCCACTCTTAAAGCCTATGGGAGAGGGCCGCTGGTGCGTGTTATATAGCAGGCAAGGTCCTCTTCTTTATGAACCTCTAGAAACGGATGGTCCGCCTACCCTCTTTCCAGTGGACAGTGGCGACAGAGCTGGCCAGTCGGCGCCCCTTGTCCTGGTAATGTTCCCCAGCTGGATACATAGCTACAAGTGTGTATGCCAGTTTGTGCCCACGCATGCACACACACGCACAGACACACAGACACACACACATGGACACATAGGGATACAGTAGAATTTCTATATGTCTTGATAGATACACATGCACACCAGGGGTTGCGCTAGGATTTTAAACTGCCGGCCAGAATGTCCGGAATGATTATGATTGTTTGTCGGACAAATGATTAAAAAACTGCCATATCTATTTTCAATGCATGAACGACAGGCAGGTGCATTTAATGATGTAGCCTAACAATAACAACATATGTTACAGCGTAGTATTATATTTTGGACTGAAAAAGATTTGAAAATAAGGGAATAATATAAAAATGTAATGGGCCTATTAGCCTACAGCTTCGCCTTGCACAAGTGGATGGATTGGGGTCCCCAACCCTTTTTGCACCACGGACCGGTTTAATGTTGGCATTATTTTCATGGGCCGGCCTTCAAGGTGTGGCAGCTCCGTAATAAACTATCCATTTATATGGAATTCAACGTATTATAGTTAAAGGGGAACTATTTTACTATTTCTTTCACTATCTGGGCACTTTTACACAATTCCTGTGAGTTTATGGAACACCTCTGTAATTATATATTTTTTTAATTCATTGTTTTGTATTTCTAATCAAGTCCTCAAAAACAGCATTTTTCTACCTCAAGATCTCCAGCCGTTTTGAGGCTGTGCTCCTAAACCACTGTGTGGCCTGGTGGCATCTGCCACATTATCATGCAGCTGAGTCTCTCTGACATCACAAATCATCACATTTTCAGATGACTCAGTTCAGTGAGGGTGAATATTGTGAGAGGAGAATTGGAAGAATGCGCCAATATGAGAATTAGAGACATAGATCATATTAATATAAGTCCACATAGCTAGGAAACAATGCTAAACACTGAAAAAGGCCATTTATAAGATAGTTCCCCTTTAAACGAAATATACAACTCACCATAACGCAGAATCAGTGGGAGCCCTGAGCTTGTTTCTCTGCAACGAGATGGTCCCATCTATTGGTCCCGTTCTTTGCTCACGTTTCTTTCTTTAAAAAAACTTTGAATCCAGGGTGCTTGGTCTCAATGTGCAGAAGCAGTTTTGAAGGCTTCATTGCCTCGTTAGTTGTCCTCGTCCTCAATTTATTAATTGGTTAATCAGGCGATGTAACAATCAGAAAATAATCCAACACAGAGGGTACTGTACATTACTGTACTTAGTAACGTGACTTTACTTCGTTGGTAGTCAAATCATAACAACCACAGGTGCGCAAACGCAACGTGCCAACTGGAGGTGAGAGTATGGCAATAGCACTGGGACAAACCTAACCCAATACATAACAGTTTGCTAGCTTGTCGCAGCGATTTATGCAGAGGAGATTTGGCACGAGTCACCCGTTGAAGAGGCACAGGCGAGAGAAAAGGGCGAGTGATGTTACGTCGGATAAAATCTGGTAGTTTTTCAAAATAAATTTTTTTTTATTAAATTTGTACCTGCCCGAATGTCCGGAGGGAATTACATTTTCTGTTTAAATTTTTTTTTTATTATTGATCTTTTTCCCCCTCCTTTTTCCTCCGATTTACTCCCATCCCAATGTTAGTCGTTATGCCAATTCCCAATCCCCTTCCTGGTCGCTGCGCACTTACCCCCCACAGTCGGTCTGGGAGAGTGGAGGCTATCACGTGCTTCCTCCGACACACGTCTAGCCAATCAACCGCTTCTTTTCACCTGGCAGCGCGGACTCTCACTGAGAGGGTGTAACGTGTGGAAGGATCACACTACCCCCCTTAGATCCTATCCGCGCTGAGCAGGCGCCCCGACCGAACTGTAGGAGTCGCTGTTTACAACAACCCGGACCCACCCCGCCAGCTTTCCCACCCTCTAATACAGCCAATTGTATTAGTGTGAACGGCCAGCCAAGCTGGTGACAACGCCGGAGCTGTGAGCTGGATTCGAACAGGCGAATCCAGCGTCTCCGGTGTTGGTGACGAACGCAATCTCCGCTACGCCACCTGACCGCCCTTACATTTTCCGGTTTTGACCATAAAATTTGTTCGAAACCGGCAATTACCGGCCTAACGCGACCCCTGGTGCACACATGACCAAAAGATGCACATTGAAATCTAGGGCTGTCTAGAGCTGTCTTAACACTTTGAGTACCAGCTACGAGATATCGTGTTAGTTCATGCCATGCATTGAGTGCCAAGAACGAGAAATCTTGCTATTTAATCGTTATTTTTTTATTATCGACTTCCATACATTTTTCATCAATCTAGCCCCACGTTACCAGTGGGGATCTGTCTGAGCTCGAACAGGGAAAATACCGCCCCCTATCATCTCTCCGGATGGTATTGCACCCATTGGATTGGACTGAATGAAATGGATGGCAAAAAAAGAGTCCGGAATCCACATTTTACTTGTCAGGCATGTAACCGGAGACGATCCCAGTCATTGCCCACCCCCAGAACAGCGTGGAATATCTGTTTCCAGTATATATGTTTGAATTGCAATGCCGATCGACTATCACCAGGTGGCAGTATCGTCTGTGTCTGAACTGGAATGGCTTGGTGTTGATACACTGCCTCACTTTCTTTTCTTTTGGTAGTGGCCCCTCCTCCTGCTTGAACAGAAATTCACATTGATCGCCAAGAAATTCCGTTGCCTAAGCGCATTTGACCATCGAAACGTGTATAGACATATACACTGGTAATCGCGATGGCGATGCGATCACTTGGAATAATTATTTTTGGAATACCTTCTGGCTAAGGTAAGGTATATTATATGTCTATTTTACCGAATCTGAAACATCCGGAGGTAATCCACACAGTAATCCGGAGGTTCCCGGTTTGATTCCCGCTCCTCCCAGGCAGCGTGTCGAAGTGTCCTTGAGCAAGACTGACCTGATGAGCAGGTTGGCACCTTGCATGGTTGCCTCTGCCGTCGGTGTGTGAATGTGTGAGTGAATGGGTCAAATGTGAGGAACAAATTGTAAAGCGCTTTGGATAAAAGCGCTATATAAATGCAACCATTTATATATACACAAAGGCATGTCCCATACACATGCGCGGCCACGTTCACGTGAGGCGTCCTCCTCTGTGCGTAGCGGTCCTGTCCCTGCATGTGTGCTCTGGTAGGAAGCCAGGCTGCTCAGCATCTCCAGTGATGTCCCTCTGCCGGAGTGCAGCCATCAGTGCTCATTAAAACACTTTAGCTGTCACACTAATGCAATTGCATTTTTTCCCCCATTACAGAGTCCTTCAGTCGCCTCCTAGCCTCACCTCGCCGTGGATAACTCACTCTTAGGGGTTTTAATTCCCCCAGTAGGCTACTGTGTGAGGGGCTACTTTAATCCTCTGATAGCACAAACTGAGATTCCCAGAAAAGTCAATTTGACATCTACCGAGATGTGAACCTGTGAGCATGTGGCTTTGTGAGAGTGAGAGGATACAACAACCGATATTGAGACACAGCGGATTGCGTTGCCAGTCCGCAAGAATGTCCCCCTGGAAGTCTCCTGTTTGGTTTGGGTTTCAGAACGGAAGTTATCCGGCGACCCGGGGAGTCGTATCCAGAGAGGAGGAATGTCTGGCTCTGGGACGAGGAGCGGCACTGAGCCAAACGACACTGAGTCGTATAGGAATGTCGTCCGTCCCACTCGCGAGGCTCATCCCGTGACAGACACGGTCTCCAGAGTGCTTCTTACATGCGTCCCTGCGTGCCGGGGCCTAGCCGGGTCACCGCCATGTGGTTTTGCACTTCGCCTGTCAGCGCGTCAGGACCAGAGTCATAGTAATACATCTCTGTACGTCTGCGTCTTAATAGTATGGATCCCCAAGACACGACACAGGCACACACATGTTGGCACATTCTAACCCTACTGTCAATGTTAGTTCCTCTCTCTAGTTTTTCTCTCTCTCTCTCTCTCTTCTCTCTCTCTCTCTCTCTCTCTCTCTCTCTCTCTCTCTCTCTCTCTCTCTCTCTCTCTCTCTCTCTCTCTCTCTCTCTCTCTCTCTCTCGCTCTTTATCTCTCTCTCTCTCTCTCTCTCTCTCTCTCTCTCTCTCTCGCTCTCTCTCTATCTCTCTCTCTTTCTCTCTCTCTCTCTCTCTCGCTCTCGCTCTCTCTCTCTCTCTCTATCTCTCTCTCTCGCTCTCTATCTCTCTCTCTCGCTCTCTATCTCTATCTCTCGCTCTCTCTCTCTATCTCTATTCAATTCAATTCAAATCAAAGGGCTTTATTAACATGGGAAACACACGTTTACATTGCCAAAGCCAGCATTAGAACAATCAAAACGTATCAAAAACGATGTACAATAAAAATGTTATTAAATATAGGCCTACTAGAAGAAATGTGTGAACAGAGTTGTATCACATTGCAACTTTGTAATCAAATGTACTATACAATGTAAAAACGAGAATTGTGCTAAAGATTTAAGATAACGATTAGTGCTATCAGGCGATTAAAAAAATGTATCTAATTAATTACAGGATTTGTAATTAATTAATATAATTAATCGCATTTTAATCGCATAACCATTTTAGGCCTGATATATTATATATTATATAATCATATTTCAAATTGCATGTGTCCGGATGGCAGAATTCAGTACTGTATCTACAAAACCTTCTGTTTAATCATCCTCCCTTTATTCATTTGCTTAGATTTTTCAGGTCTGGTAAATTTTTTGCTTGGTGTTATTCACAGTCAAAGATATAAAACATTTTTTTATTGATATTCTCATTTGGTTCATTACAATTTACTCAAGCCTAGTAACAGACACAGTATTTCTGACACTGGGAATACATTCCCTGAGATCCATAGATGTCCCTAGAATCAGATAGCAAATGGACAATTTTTTTTAAAGAAAGTCTGTGTGATGTGATTTATCTAGAGATATCTACCGCACAAATTTTAGGTGTTAATGAAGCCAGCATAGCAATCTGGTTAGATGTGGTGGAGAAGATAAAGGATAGCATATGAATTTGTAATCCCTGGCGTTAAACGGAATAATGGATGGATAGTCCAAGAGGGGGTCCTGAGGGGGGGTGGGGGGAAGGGAAGGAGAAGGAAAGAGTGAGGAAGAGCAAGCAAGAGCATATGTGTTCAAGTTTCAAGTTTCTTTAATAGTTGTCATACAGAAGTACAGAATACTTTCATACAAAATGCTTCTTACTGTTACGCTCCAGAGACTGTGCTAGACAAGATAGTATCAAACATAGTATACGTGTAATTTAGAAGAAGAAAAAGAGGTCACAGTGTTCGGTATAGACATATGTACAATGTTCTGAGTTACCATATAATATACAATACTATGCAGTGTACTAGTGTACAGTACTATCTAGTGCAAAGCAGAAATGGGATGAGGTACAATTTAGGTACAATTTACAGTAAGGTGTACGAGTTGTAGTGCAATCCTTCATCAATAAATATAAAGTGTGGGGAGTGGGTGCTACAGTGTGTTTGTTTAAAGTGGGTGTGTGCTATAAAGTGTGTGGAGTGGGTGCTACAGTGTGTTTGTTTAAGTGAGTGTGTGCGTGTGGATGTGTGTGCTATGTGCGTTTGGTGGTTGTTGTTGTGTAGTGTTCATTCATTGTTCGTTTAGCAGCCTGATGGCCTGGGGATAGAAGCTTCTTCTGAGTCTTTCTGTGCTCGCCTTGAGACTCCGTATCGCTTGTGCCTGACCCGCAGCAGTTCAAAGAGGCAGTTGTTCGGAGTGACTGGAGTCTTTAATGATTCTCTTAGCCTTGCCCTTTGCAAACGCTTGTTGTAAATGTTCTGGAGGGTGGGGAGCCCCCCTCCAATTGTGCGTTCGGCTGAACGTGTCACTCTTTGTAGTCTGCTTCGGTCTTGTGCAGTGCTATTCCCAAACCAGGAGGTGATGTTGCCGGTCAAGATGCTCTCTATTGTACATGAGTAGAAGTTCTTAAGGATCTTCTGACTGACTTGGAACTTCCTTAGGCGCCTGAGGAAGTAGAGGCGTTGTCGTGCCTTCTTCACAACACTGTCAATGTGTGTGGTCCATGTCAAGTCCTCGGATATGTAGGCTCCGAGGTACTTAAAGCTGTTGACTCTCTCAACCGGTGCCCCGTCGATGCTGAGGGGGCTGTAGTCCTTGACCCCCGACCTCCTGAAGTCCACAATCATCTCCTTTGTTTTGCTGACGTTCAGGGAGAGGCTGTTTTCCTGGCACCATCCCGCCCAGGACCTGACCTCTTCCAGGTAGGCCCTCTCGTCGTTGGCAGAGATCAGGCCCACCACCACTGTGTCGTCAGCAAATTTGATGATTGTATTGCTACTCCGCTGAGCCACACAGTCGTGTGTGTACAGGGAGTAGAGGAGGGGACTCAGAACACAGCCCTGGGGGGCCCCTATGTTGAGGGTGATGGATGAGGAGGTGCAGTTGCCTGCTCTCACCACCTGGGGTCTGCCAGTCAGGAAGTCCAAGACCCACTGGCAGAGGTCATAGTTCAAGCCCAGGTCCCTGAGCTTGGCTATGAGTGTTGTATTGTATTGTATTTATTATGTGTATATCTTTTAATCTACATTTATTTTGATTTAAGTTACTGGACAGTCATTATTGTTATTATTATGTCGGTCATATAGTTCTGTGATTTATTGTGGATTTCTACTGTTAATGTATTGTGTGTCTAGTTTTATGTTTAAAAAAGGGAAAATAAAAAAACATTTGTTAAAAAAAAATATATAATAATAAAAAAAAATAAAAAAACATATTTATTTTTAATTAATTTGGCATACATTTTAATAACGCGATAATTTGCTGTGTAATTAATTAATCTAATTAACGCGATAAACTGACAGCCCTAATAACGATACATATACAGTAAGATAAGTATGTTTCTCTCTCTCTCTCTCTCTCTCTCTCTCTCTCTCTCTCTCTCTCTCTCTCTCTCTCTCTCTCTCTCTCTCTCTCTCTCTCTCTCTCTCTCTCTCTCTCTCTCTCTTTCTCTATCTACCTCTCTCTCTCTCTATCTCTCTCTATCTCCCTCTCTCCCATTGGAATCATTCTAACAAATGTTTTTTTTTGTAACAGGAAGCTTATATAGTCGATATACAAACACCACTTCTTGACCACATCTATACATACATTTATCCACATGATATACTGGCCTCTGCTGGGCTGTCCAGCAAGATGTGAGCAGAGTACAGTGGGGCCATAGAGCTGGAGATATACAGACTGACTAGGCCAGATTAGAGGCAGCTAATCCATCTGCTAGGTGGACAGAACTGCTTGGTTGTTAACACTCTGTCAAGCCACTGGCCACTTGAGCTCAGAGCTAGCCTGAAAGGGAGGGAGAAGAGATGGAGAGAGAGAGAGAGGGAGAGAGAGAGCGAGAGAGAGAGAGAGAGAGAGAGAGAGAGAGAGAGAGAGAGAGAGAGAGAGAGAGAGAGAGAGAGAGAGAGAGATTGTGTGTGTATGTGTGTGTGTGTGTGTGTGTGTGTGTGTGTGTGTGTGTGTCTGTGTGTGTGTGTGTGTGTGTGGGTGTGGGTGTGTGTGTGTGCTTGCACATGCGGGTATGCAAGTGTTATTGTGCCTTTGTGTGTGTATGTGTAAGATAATATACTGTACAATATTCCTTTATTGATCGCCTTGGAGAAATGTGTGTACACATGTGTGCGTGCATGTATGTGAGTGCTCTTTTGTCTATACTATGTATGTCGGACACACATTGTGTCCTACCTTTGTCTGCGTGTGTTTGTGTTTATGTGTGTGTGTGTGTGTGTAGCTCAGAGTGGTATACTGTTGCCACATGTCAAGTCCTCTGCTGAGCTCTGCGTGTTCTCTTCCTCTTTAATCATACAGCAGGCTCCTTGGATGTTAATGAGATGTTTTGTGTGAAAGTGAGGCTGAGCAACACTGTTGTAACTCAAGTCATTACATTTTTTGTTATGTGGGTTAGTGATTGTTGTAATACTGTATATTGTCTTGCCAGCCACTGTATGTTCAATTCTGACTTGAGTTGCAACAGTGTTGCTCAGGCTCACTTTCACACAAAACATCCCATAATATATAT
The DNA here is from genome assembly GCF_963971535.1 of Notolepis coatsorum. NCBI lineage: Eukaryota > Metazoa > Chordata > Actinopteri > Aulopiformes > Paralepididae > Notolepis > Notolepis coatsorum. The sequence continues at coordinate 11,112 of NW_028171113.1, forward strand.
ATTAGGGCTGTCAAAGTTAATGCTTTAACTTTGAGATTAATTTAAATGATTTAAAGCGATAAAAAATGTATCTACTGTAGATTAATCTATGGAGTGAAAAATGTTCAACGTTCTGAACTTTCAGCAGTATCTTTGCTTTTTCTTTCTTTGTATTGACTCATGCACCTTTTTGAAAATCATCTGACATGAAGATGGAACACATTTTTTATATGATTTATATTACTGGTAGTTCATACAAGACATTATCGTTCTCTAAGCCAATCTGCACTTTAACATAGGCATGGGTTGTTTTAATTTCTGTTAGCGCCGCGGATATAAGAAAGAGGTCTATCTGAGTCAATGTTGATGGTTTTGTTGAACATTTGTATTTCACAGGAGATAAACTGTATTCAAAGAAAGCTATTAAAATAGTATTTGAATCTAAATATACTTTATTTGTGTTGATTTTACATTAATTCCATGATTTTACTCAAGTAAATATATGTTACAAGCTTCGGTTTTAAGTAGAAAAATGCTACTTTTAATCTAGATTAATCTAGATTAATTACAGAAAATTGTGAGATTAATTAGTAAAATTGTTTATCTATTGACAGCACTAATATATATATATATATATTAGTGCTGTCATTCTTGTATGCATAACACATACATTTTCTTTAATATATATATATAGAAAAATATAAATAAATGTAATTTTGGTGACTTCATCAGACACATTTCTGAGTAAATCTTAATTACTGACATGCATTTATTGAATGTACAGTATGTACAGTATGTGTATGTGTCTGTCCCCAAATACTTATTATTTATTTATTTTATTTAATAAACATAAAGCAAGCATATCTGTCCACTCTCATGATTAAGTAAGGGATAATGTATAGCTACGAGGTCATTGTCGCAAAATAATTGACCGACACGGAGTTTAAAATACCGAGCCGCCTCGGCGAGGTGTTTTAAACGTCAGTGAAGGTCAATTATTTTGCGATGATGACCGAGTATAGCTATACATTATCCGCTTATTACATGGCTAACTTACTAACAATATACCTAATTCATTTTACAAAATCGACAAGACAAGATAATGCAGACGCAGTTGTTCTGTGGCTCTGTCAGCCCAAATAAAGTGATTATTATTATCGCCGGCAGCCCGGCAGGTGTGTCTAATTGCACTGAAACAGTGTGTGTCAGTGGGGCTTGATTACTCCAGCTGCTGCGAAAAACAATAATCACCGGTGGTTATTGAAAAATAATTCACCGCTGTCGGGGGCGATTGACTAATCACAATCAAGCATTTCGGCGAATGTTAAAACGCCATGTAATAATCACAGTTAACACATTGACCGCCAGCAGCAGGGGGCGCTGATCCCCCTTCATATCGCCAGGTCTTTATTCATGGCTATAGTTTTAGACTGTGACATTTGCGAGTGCTTAAAATATATCTTATATTATATCTATGGCAGGGTTTCCGTTGTCCGGTAATTACCGGTTTTTGACCGGCAAAATCTGTTGAAGTCCGACATATTTAAATCTCTCCGGTCATAATGTCCGGTGAAAATAATTCCCTCTAAGCACAATTTGAATTGTATTAAAATAGTTACATTTGTTTCATTGTTGCTTCACCACCAAGCAGGTCTAATAATGACAACGATGTGTGTTCTATTATGATATGTGTGTAGTGTTCTGATAACGACTATTGGTGAAGCGATGTCGAGATTCATTTGGTTTGGCAGCGGGAGCTAGATTTGCGAGAAGCATGCAACTGCAGAGTCGCAGAGCTGACAGTTGTGCGCGCACAGTGCAATACTCGAATTCAGCCATTCGCAATTTAGCCGTTGGGTGGGGGGCGCTGCTGAGCGGTCTTGTGACCGGACCTGAGAGCGCCGCTGGCTCTGCAGTTGCATACTATTGGTATGTACTTCGTTGGGAGGCGGAGATATAATAGTCATCGCGCAACGTTTATATTTCACGATAATGTTGCCGCTCTCTCTCTGCCAAATTTCTCAGTTCTTCGCTTGATATAATTAATACAAATGTCCAATATAACGGAATTCGTTAACTCATAAAAATGTGATATATGTGAGTATACTCGTTTTTGGCAATTATTGTGTTAATGAAGGACAATCATGTGATTAATCACGATTAAATATTGTAATCAATTGCCACATACATTGATAAGTGGATGTATGTGTGTTTGTGTCCGTGTTCAAGTCACTGCTCTGCAGCAGGTCCTGACAGTGTGGCTCCCAGTGTCCTTTCTGCCAGCGCTGGTCTCCTGTGGTTCTAGAAGTGGGGCATCACATTTTCCGTCTGAACCCTCCCCAGAAAAATAAATAAACTGC
>NW_028171112.1:0-2500 GCF_963971535.1 Notolepis coatsorum
AGTAAATGTGTGTGAAGTGCTGACACTATATATAGACCTGTTCGAGCCAATCAGCAATAGTTACCAACTGAGTCACGTGACTAAGTCGCCCCGGACCTGCGCGAGCTGCTGCGCCAAAACAAGTACAATGGAGCTCTATGGAGAAATCATGACACTCCCCTGACTAACAGTATAATGGAGCTCTATGGAGAAACCATGACACTCCCCTGACTAACAGTATAATGGAGCTCTATGGAGAAACCATGACACTCCCCTGACTAACAGTATAATGGAGCTCTATGGAGAAACCATGACACTCCCCTGACTAAAAGTACCTCTATGGAGAAACCATGACACTCCCCTGACTAAAAGTATAATGGAGCTCTATGGAGAAACCATGACACTCCCCTGACTAACAGTATAATGGAGCTCTATGGAGAAACCATGACACTCCCCTGACTACAGTATAATGGAGCTCTATGGAGAAACCATGACACTCCCCTGACTAACAGTATAATGGAGCTCTATGGAGAAACCATGACACTCCCCTGACTAAAAGTATAATGAGGCTCTATGGAGAAACCATGACACTCCCCGACTAAAAGTATAATGGAGCTATATGGAGAAACCATGACACTCCCCTGACTAACAGTATAATGGGGGCTCTATGGAGAAACCATGACACTCCCCTGACTAAAAGTATAATGGGGCTCTATGGAGAAACCATGACACTCCCCTGACTAACAGTATAATGGAGCTCTATGGAGAAACCATGACACTTCCCTGACTAAAAGTATAATGGAGCTCTATGGAGAAACCATGGCACTCCCCTGACTAACAGTATAATGGGGCTCTATGGAGAAACCATGACACTCCCCTGACTAAAAGTAGTTTCAAACGAAAACAGCTGGATGTCATTTTGCCAAAACAACGTGGCTGTGAGTCTTTCACGTTTTACATATCTAGCGTTGGCATGGATTGATTGTTTAGATCGCTAGCATGGGCTAACAAATGCTAATACATTGTAGTCTGCCCCGTTGTTCTGACCAGGATTACGTTCCTTTCTGCCCCGGGTCTGCGCGCGCGCATGTTTGTCACCACGTTGTCGGCGAACAGGTCTATTGGAATGTTATTGATCTTCCAGCGCACCTATCACTGACCAGGGCCCCGCCCCCCCCAGCCAGTATAGGGAGGTGTAGTCTGACGTCGCTTAGGACCGCCTGCGAGGACCACCCGTATAGGGATTTATCATTGGGAAAATTGATTATCGGCTATTGTAACAATTCTGCCTCATGAACATTGAAAAGCTTTCCATTTTTGCACAAAACGAGTTCAAGTTCAAGTTCAAGTTTCTTTATTATTTGTCATACAGAAATACAGAATACTTTGCATGAAATGTTTTATTTCTGTTTTGCTCCTGAGAGTGTGCTAGATAATAACAAGATAGTATAAATAAGTATAATAAGTATAAAATAGAAAGTCAAGAAGTCAAGTACGTAAACAAGTGTAAACAACAAAATTGTTCGGTATACCTCTATATACAGTATGTACAACTGGTACAAAAATGGTGAGGTATAGCTTAGCTTGTTCCCTTCTATCACTAACATTATTGTTTATTAATATTGTTTCACGATTAATTGCGAATATTTTCATGTTGAGCTATAGATTGTGGATGAATACGCACAGAAAGGTACATGTTCATGCTTCATTTGTTTTAAACGAGACGATTTAGAAAATGGTCAAAGGGGGAATTACATTGCGTTTGAAGGGCTATATAACATCACTGGATACATTCTAAACTCTTAACACAATGTTACTCTGTATTGTATAGTACTGTATTAACTCTACTGCTGCTGAACTGTTGACCTTTGTCGCTATATTCCTATTTGCCAAGTACATTTGGACGTCCTCTGCGTTTAAGCCGTTGTAACTGTATAGGAGCAGCCACAGTCACTGGGATCAACTCCAGTGCTAATGTTGGGATCAACTCCAGTGCTAATGTTCAAAATCTGGCATTAGAGAAATCATAATTACATAGAATGCGTTTGCCTTCCCATGTCATCCGCCTGCGGTCAGCGCTGCTCGGCAGACACGGCAGACAGAACGTTCCACTTCCTGGTTCGAGACCAAAAGATCCCGTCTCTGTGTCGGGGTCCACCCCATGGCCCCCATGACCCCCATGACCCCCATGACCCCCATGACCCCAACACATACTGTAAACTTAGGCCCTTGCGGCCCCCAAGAGTGCTTGAAATAGTTTTTTTCTATCATAATATGTCAATTGTAATTATACAAAAACGCAATATTATCTTAATGGGCCGGCTAGCTAATACTACTTTTTTTTATTAGACAAAAAATCTATACAATTATACAACTTTACAAAGACAACAGGATAAAAGCAAAACAAGGCGCACAAAAAACACAAAACACAGTAGCTGTAGGTATGATCAAGCAAGATGCGGTGGGGGGGGGGGCCCCCAAATCTAATTCCGTTTAGGGGCCCCGTACAGGTTTGGGCCGG
>NW_028171112.1:7500-60000 GCF_963971535.1 Notolepis coatsorum
CCCCTACGCTCTGCATCTTCTAACTACACACCCTCAAGACCCCTACGCTCTGCATCTTCTAACTAAACACCCTCAAGACCCCTACACTCTGCATCTTCTAACTACACACCCTCAAGACCCCTACGCTCTGCATCTTCTAACTACACACCCTCAAGACCCCTACGCTCTGCATCTTCTAACTACACACCCTCAAGACCCCTACGCTCTGCATCTTCTAACTACACACCCTCAAGACCCCTACGCTCTGCATCTTCTAACTACACACCCTCAAGACCCCTACGCTCTGCATCTTCTAACTACACACCCTCAAGACCCCTCCGCTCTGCATCTTCTAACTACACACCCTCAAGACCCCTACGCTCTGCATCTTCTAACTACACACCCTCAAGACCCCTACACTCTGCATCTTCTAACTACACACCCTCAAGACCCCTACGCTCTGCATCTTCTAACTACACACCCTCAAGACCCCTACGCTCTGCATCTTCTAACTACACACCCTCAAGACCCCTACGCTCTGCATCTTCTAACTACACACCCTCAAGACCCCTACGCTCTGCATCTTCTAACTACACACCCTCAAGACCCCTATACGCTCTGCATCTTCTAACTACACACCCTCAAGACCCCTACGCTCTGCATCTTCTAACTACACACCCTCAAGACCCCTACGCTCTGCATCTTCTAACTACACACCCTCAAGACCCCTACGCTCTGCATCTTCTAACTACACACCCTCAAGACCCCTACGCTCTGCATCTTCTAACTACACACCCTCAAGACCCCTACACTCTACATCTTATAACTACACACCCTCAAGACCCCTACGCTCTGCATCTTCTAACTACACACCCTCAAGACCCCTACGCTCTGTATCTTCTAACTACACACCCTCAAGACCCCTACGCTCTGCATCTTCTAACTACACACCCTCAAGACCCCTACGCTCTGCATCTTCTAACTACACACCCTCAAGACCCCTACGCTCTGCATCCTCTAACTACACACCCTCAAGACCCCTACGCTCTGCATCTTCTAACTACACACCCTCAAGACCCATACACTCTGTATCTTCTAACTACACACCCTCAAGACCCCTACGCTCTGCATCTTCTAACTACACACCCTCAAGACCCCTACGCTCTGCATCTTCTAACTACACACCCTCAAGACCCCTACGCTCTGCATCTTCTAACTACACACCCTCAAGACCCCTACGCTCTGCATCTTCTTTTTTTTTTTTTGGTCTTTTTCCCCCTCCATTTTCCTCCGATTTTCTCCCATCCCAATGTTAGTCGTATGCCAATTCCCAGTCCCTTCCTGGTCGCTGCGCACTTACCCCCCACAGTCAGATCATCTGGGAGAGTGGAGGCTACCACGTGCTTCCTCCGACACACGTCCAGCCAATCACCGCTTCTTTTCACCTGGCAGCGCGGATTCTCATTGAGAGGGCGTAGCGTGTGGGAGGACCACACTATCCCCCTCAAGTCCAATCCGCGCTTAGCAGGCGCCCCGACCGAACTGTAGGAGTCGCTGTTTACAACGACCCGGACCCACCCCGCCAGCTTCTCCCACCCTCTAATACAGCCAATTGTATTAGTGCAGACGGCCAGCCAAGCTGGTGACAACCCCGGAGCTGTGAGCCGGATTCGAACAGGCGAATCCAGCTCACAGCTCCGGGGCTGGTGACGAACGCAATCTCCGCTCGGCCACCTAACCGCCTTAAGGCGCTCCCATAGTCCAGCAGACTGTACACAGAGCAGACTCCGCGGAGGTCCGCGCGGACTCTTGAGCTTTGATCTCAGCGGACAGCAGACCCACAGGTGCGACGCTCCTATTTTCTGAGGCGCGGACATCCGTGCCGCTGACTCGGTGTCACACAAAACGCTGCTCGGCGTTTTGGTTGACATCGAACTGCATTTAATGTGACGCCGATCTGCATTTTACTCTGAACACTCGCTCTGTGCCAAGAGAGATGTTTGAATGGCTTTTCTAAATGAAGTGTGTAAAATTGCCAGTTTTATTTCGAAATATTGGAAACGGAGATAACATAGAACGGTACATTGCATCTCGCTGCCTATATACCTGTTATTCAAGTGCGTAAAACTGCCCGTTTTATTATCGAAATATTGGAAACGGAGATAACATACTCTTTATTTTGACATCGGATGACGACGACATGACAGAAGTTGAACAGCGTGGGGACAATTGTGTAAACTGCCGCGTGACATGTAGGAAATTGGTCCGCGGAGGTCCGCTCGACTATGAAGGCTCAAAGAGTCCGCGCGGACCTCCGCGGGGTCTGCTCTGTGTACAGTCTGCTGGACTATGGGAGCGCCTTTACGCTCTGCATCTTCTAACTACATGCCCTCAAGACCCTACGCTCTGCATCTTCTAACTACATGCCCTCAAGACCCTACGCTCTGCATCTTCTAACTACATGCCCTCAAGACCCTACGCTCTGCATCTTCTAACTACATGCCCTCAAGACCCTACGCTCTGCATCTTCTAACTACATGCCCTCAAGACCCTACGCTCTGCATCTTCTAACTACATGCCCTCAAGACCCTACGCTCTGCATCTTCTAACTACACACCCTCAAGACCCTACGCTCTGCCTCTTCTAACTACACACCCTCAAGACCCCTACACTCTGCATCTTCTAACTACATGCCCTCAAGACCCTACGCTCTGCATCTTCTAACTACACACCCTCGAGACCCCTACGCTCTGCATCTTCTAACTACACACCCTCAAGCCCCCTACGCTCTGCATCTTCTAACTACATGCCCTCAAGACCCTACGCTCTGCATCTTCTAACTACACACCCTCAAGACCCCTACACTCTGCATCTTCTAACTACACACCCTCAAGACCCCTACGCTCTGTATCTTCTAACTACACACCCTCAAGACCCTACGCTCTGCATCCTCTGGCCGTCTCAGACCCACTCCTATCCGAGCTCTGGGAGGCTCATCAAGGAGAAGCAGGCTATTCTCAGTCCTCGCTCCACAATGGTGGAACAAACTTCCCACCAGTCACGACAGCTGAAACCCACCTAATGTTCTGCCGTCAACTAAAAACACACTTCTTCAATCAAAATCTGATAATAATAAATTCAGAATACATTTATATATATATTTTTAAACAATAACCTTCTACTATTTGCTACTAAATAATCTACTGTGACTATATAACTACCTACTATGCTAATATGTCTATTCTACTCAAGAGTGTTGCACTGGATCATTTCGAGGATTTTTTTTTAACCCTTTAAATGCCTGTTTGATTACTTGATGTCACTGTTGTTAAAAAATTTATAATAGAATAGTTATTTTCCATATAACAAATGTTGGGTGTGGCTGGGGGATATTTTTAATAAGTCTTAGATCAAAAACTGCTATAAAAATACTACAGATTAATATTTATTTCTGGTTTTTGGGTTAAATCTTTTGATCAACTTCAGTCCTGATCAAAACTATCAACATGATGAATAATTATCAGGATTTTAACCCTTCAAATGCCAGTTTGATTACATGATGATAATATGTGACACAAATACACACACAATTTGTTATTTTCCATATAGCAAATGTTGGGGCGCTGGGTGATTATTTTTAATCAGTCTTGGATATGTCAAGGATTAGCCGAAATGTACATTGGAATACTGACAAAGCCATACTTGGTCATTTACTGTACAACTGGGTTAGGACATTTGTAGGGGCCAGTTTCGAATGGCAGTCTCCCGTAGGTGTTCTTTGAAAATGTTTTTGAAAGTGGGTAGTGATTCACATTCCTTTACAGCTTTGGGTAGGGCGTTCCACATTGATGTGGCATAATTGCGAAACGTGTTTAGTCCCTTGTTTGAGCCGAATCTGGGTTTAACATGATTTGTGGAGCTCCCTCTGGTGTTGTGGTCGTGGTATTCACTGACCTTTGGGAAGTATTTTGACATGTACATGGGTACCTTGGTCGTGTAGTGTATCTTGTAGACCAGGCCCATTGCAAGTTGCTGTACTCTGTCGTCTACTCTAAGCCATCCTAGGTTGTCAAAGTGGGCAGGGGTGAGGTGGGTTCTAGGAGTCAGGTCAAGCAGTAGTCTGACTAGTTTGTTTTGAGATGTTTGTAATTTGGTTTTTGTGCCTTTGAGGTGCTTTGGTACCATGAGGTGCAAGCATAGTCGTAGTACCCTTGAATGAGTGCTCCTGCCAGAGTCTTCAGGGTATTCTTGTTTACCAGTGAGGAGATCCGGTACAAGAATCAAGTTCGTTGGTTGACTTTTTTTATTACATTGGATGCCATTTTGTCACAGGAAATATTAGCCTCTAGGATGGAACCCAGGTAGGTAATTTCATCTTTCCTTGTGACAATATTGTCACCCACTGTAACTGAGAAGCCACATTCTGTAATGTTAGGGTTTCATCTTTGAGAAAAATTGTAAAATTGTAATTTTTACTGTTCACTACTCAAATCTGCCAGTTCCCCATTATAGGCCTATAGAAAGTGTGCGTGTTTGCCGTTTCATGTGTCTTTGAAGATTGACCTTAGCTTGACCTTATTGTAGAACTTGTAATGTCTGATAAAGTTACTTTAGTATATTACTGTCATACACAGCCATACAGTACATGCACTCTTTCAAGTAAATAAAAACATGGACAGGTCTCCCTCTCAGCTGCAGGAGTTTTTGGTGGAAGCTCAGGCGTATCTGTTCTAATGGTCCCAACCACCTTCCTCTTCAGAAGTTCCTGCACAAGTGTGAATATGTTGTAAAAAGAAATAAAATGTAAATATATAATGATCACCCCTTGCAGCTTCTCCATCATCTCCAGGACGACACGCTGTCCCTGCCGACCTCCACAGCATCGCAGCCTGTCCTGTGTAAATCTGGCACGTCTTCCAGGCACAGGAAGTGGAACATGGAAGGATAAGATCAAGAATGAGGAGGTACTGAGAAGAGCGGGTATGCAAAGAGGACAGCTGCAGGAGAGGTTGAAAAAGAGAAAGATGGAGTTGTGCGGGCATGTTCTGAGAGGATCCAGCCGGGAGATGTTCAAGAAGGTGGCGATGATGGGGAAGGTGGATGGATGGAGAGAGAAAGGAAGTGGAAGACCAAGAAGAGGCTGGGTAGACGACGTCTGTGATTGGAGCGGAGTGAGAGGCGGAGTCACGGAGTCGGAGAGAAGAAGTGGAGACAGAATGGGTTGGAGAGTGATGGGCAACCTTCGGAACGAAGATGCCACCTGATGATGATGATGATGATGACGATGACGATGACGATGATGATGATGATGATGATGATGATGATGATGATGACGATGGTGATGATGATGATGATGACGATGATGATGATGATGATGATGATGATGATGATGATGATGATGATGATGATGATGATGATGATGATGATGATGATGATGATGATGATGATGATGATGATGATGATGATGATGATGATGATGAAGTGGCAACATCAGCAGTGACCCAGAATTTCAAACCATACTTTGCCGGCTTGCTTGGCATAATACTGGTGAAACTTTTTCACTGACCTTTGAAAGCGACAAGCTGCTCATCAACACACACATCTCTCCCAGGACTGAAGAGCATCGAGAGAGAGGCCATGTGTCCACATCTCTCCCAGGGCTGAAGAGCATCGAGAGAGAGGCCATGTGTCCACATCTCTCCCAGGGTTGAAGAGCATCGAGAGAGAGACCATGTGTCCACATCTCTCCCAGGGCTGGAGAGCATCGAGAGAGAGGCCATGTGTCCACATCTCTCCCAGGGCTGAAGAGCATCGAGAGAGAGGCCGTGTGTCCACATCTCTCCCAGGGCTGAAGAGCATCGAGAGAGAGGCCCTGTGTCCACATCTCTCCCAGGGCTGAAGAGCATCGAGAGAGAGGCCGTGTGTCCACATCTCTCCCAGGGCTGAAGAGCATCGAGAGAGAGGCCATGTGTCCACATCTCTCCCAGGGCTGAAGAGCATCGAGAGAGAGGCCATGTGTCCACATCTCTCCCAGGGCTGAAGAGCATCGAGAGAGAGGTCATGTGTCCACATCTCTCCCAGGGTTGAAGAGCATCGAGAGAGAGGCCATGTGTCCACATCTCTCCCAGGGTTGAAGAGCATCGAGAGAGAGGCCATGTGTCCACATCTCTCCCAGGGCTGAAGAGCATCCAGAGAGAGGCCATGTGTCCACATCTCTCCCAGGGCTGAAGAGCATCCAGAGGCCATGTGTCCACATCTCTCCCAGGGCTGAAGAGCATCGAGAGAGAGGCCATGTGTCCACATCTCTCCCAGGGCTGAAGAGCATCCAGAGAGAGGCCATGTGTCCACATCTCTCCCAGGGCTGAAGAGCATCCAGAGGCCATGTGTCCACATCTCTCCCAGGGCTGAAGAGCATCGAGAGAGAGGCCATGTGTCCACATCTCTCCCAGGGCTGAAGAGCATCGAGAGAGAGGCCATGTGTCCACATCTCTCCCAGGGTTGAAGAGCATCGAGAGAGAGACCATGTGTCCACATCTCTCCCAGGGCTGAAGAGCATCGAGAGAGAGGCCATGTGTCCACATCTCTCCCAGGGCTGAAGAGCATCGAGAGAGAGGCCATGTGTCCACATCTCTCTCAGGGCTGAAGAGCATCCAGAGAGAGGCCGTGTGTCCACATCTCTCCCAGGGCTGAAGAGCATCCAGAGAGAGGCCATGTGTCCACATCTCTCCCAGGGCTGAAGAGCATCCAGAGAGAGGCCGTGTGTCCACATCTCTCCCAGGGCTGAAGAGCATCCAGAGAGAGGCCATGTGTCCACATCTCTCCCAGGGCTGAAGAGCATCGAGAGAGAGGCCGTGTGTCCACATCTCTCCCAGGGCTGAAGAGCATCGAGAGAGAGGCCGTGTGTCCACATCTCTCCCAGGGCTGAAGAGCATCCAGAGAGAGGCCATGTGTCCACATCTCTCCCAGGGTTGAGCGGATGGGGACAAGCTGGTCTTCTCTGAGACGGGCAGGTCTGTTCAGCTTGTCATCAAACCGGAGGGTGGAGTTGATTGATTGACACCTGAATTTGGTGTGATTCCCCCGGTGGCCTGGACGATTGCACGTCCACTGTGTGGATTCCCCCCTTGGACCTGTAGGCCGCATACACACACACCCGCCAAAATCAGGAGTCCAATGTACGCTCTCACATTGGTGTCATCGACATCACTCCTTTGCACTGCGCGCCTTCCATTCTGGTTTGTCATGTTGACAAATATTAGATTGGAAATAGAAATTTGAAACATTCTAGATTAGATTCTAGAGCCAACGGTACACAAGGGCCTATTCCTACAGTAAATGGAAAGAAGAAGAAGATGTTTGTTTGGATTTTCCTTGGATATTCCTTATTCACCGTCCAAATTAATGAGCGGTCCGCCCTTTTGGACAAATGATTACAAGGATTACAAAAACATCTGTAAAACACAAACTTTGGACCCGTACTGTAGATAAGACTTCAGGCTATGGAACCGTTTTCCAGCTCCTACCTCTCTCGCTGGAACTCAAAAACAGGATTCTGGCAACAGGTAAACTAAACGTGAGTAAATTTTAGATGAAAGGAAGTCACGTTAAATACAGCAAATGTATTTTCTTGCGCACCTCCAGAATGTTGTTATGTCGCACATGCTGTCAGACTGTGGCACAGTGTGATTTGAGGAAATGCCAACGTTGTCATGGATATACCTGTGGTTTCACTTTGGTTCTGGCTGTAGCTACCATAGATATACACAGAGAGGAAAGACTCGCAGAGCAGATGAACACAATCGGTTGGGAACTTGCCATGTGTTGTTACCATAGAGACGACAGAAACCTTTGACAAAGCACAATAAATGATTTAATTTCTGTCAAGTGACAGTTGTCAAACATGTTGAGTGATCCTAGCTACTGTGGCATTAAACATTCTTATAATATAATATAAACTTTGTACAGAGACAGAGGGAGGGCTGTGAGACAATAATGAATGTCATTCAGGTCATTGAGAAGCGCTATATAAATAAAATGAATTATTATTATTATTATTATTATTATTATTATTATTATTATTATTATTATTATTATTATTATTATTATTATTATTATTATTATTATTATTATTATTATTATTATTATTATTATTATTATTATTATTATTATTATTATTATTATTTATTATTTATTATTATTATTATTATTATTATTATTATTATTATTATTATTATTATTATTATTATTATTATTATTATTATTATTATTATTATTATTATTATTATTATTATTATTATTATTATTATTATTATTATTATTATTATTATTATTATTATTATTATTATTATTATTATTATTATTATTATTATTATTATTATTATTATTATTATTATTATTATTATTATTATTATTATTATTATTATTATTATTATTATTATTATTATTATTATTATTTATCGAATGGTCCCTTATAAAGAAGAAAGGTATCATAGGTCTACTGTTGATTATAACTGATGGTAACATTTACCCATAACATGATTTTTAACCCTTATGTGGTGTTAGGGTCCTCCAGCGACCCATTTCAAGGTTATAATATGTAATAAAAACATGTAGTTGATTTTATTACAACAAGGCTTTATGATATCCTCCACAACACATATATAAGCAAAACTATGTTTCACCATTTTGAAAATTCTGCAGAAAGAAAGGTACGATTGTGGTGTTAGCAAGGTAAAACTATACTATAAAAATACTCAATATGAATAAATAAAATAATAATAAATATACTAAACTTTTTTTCAGAAGTTATATTCTAATATTGTTCTATTATAGTCAGAAAACATTATTATTTATGGGTTTCACATTTAGTATATTATGATTGAACTACCTCATTTTCATCTTAAAAATAAGGAGGGACATCATGTGTCTCTGGGGCCATAAAATCAAATTACAATGGGATTATATGGTTATGAATGCATATAATGTTAGTTAGGATGTAGTCAGTGGCGGCTGGCCACTGGGGGCGTTCGGGCGCCGACCCCCCTGTTAAAAGAGAGAAGAACAAGAATTGTTTGTTTGTTTTTTGTTTTATAGCCCTATAAATAATATAAACATGTTTAAAATGAATAATATTTACTCATTTTAAGTATGTTTGTGTTTCCAATGCACAATATAACGTTAATATATCAAATAAAAATAATCGTTTTCCTGAACAGGAAGTGACTCACTGTCGCATAGCCGCATTTCTCCTAGCCGTATTTCTCTCGGCCCGGGCTAGACGCAATATTGCTCTGAGTGCGCGTCACTGTTTCATCGCTGTATCCGTCGCAGCCAATCAGTGCGTAACGCGCTGTGCGTTGAAATATGATGTATTATGTTGGAAGCCGGGCGCGATTTGAAGCGGTCTAGGCAAGCAGCCTTAGCAGCGTCTAGAATTTCCGTAGCCGCATTTCGCGGAGACGCTCTCTGATTGGCCGACGCGATGCCAGTACTTTTCCGTAGCCGCATTTCTCGGTTTTGCTTGTTTGGACGATAGAAGCCAGGTAGTTTGCAGGATGTTCGATGCTGTGTGTTGTGATGCAGTCTGGAGTCTGGACAGTGGGCAGTGGATATACATCGACAACAGTCTGGGGGACAGTCAGTGGACATACACTTTATCAAGCCCTCCGGCTGGACCACGTTTCAATTAAACAAAGTGAGTTAATTCTCTCTCTCTCTCTCTCTCTCTCTCTTAGCCACTCAGCTAACGTTAGCTGCTGTTAGCCACTCAGCTAATGCTAAACTAACTAACGTGATTCCGTGATTCTCTCTCTCTCTCTCTCTCCCCTCTCTCTCTCTCTCTCTCTCTCTCTCTCTCTCTCTCTCTCTCTCTCTCTCTCTCTCTCTCTCTAACTAACTAACGTAATTCCGTGATTCTCTCTCTCCTCTCTCTCTCTCTCTCTCTCCCTCTCTCTCTCTCTCTCTCTCTCTCTCTCTCTCTCTCTCTCTCTCTCTCTCCCTCTCTCTCTGAATGAAAACTTTATTTAACAGATTGCAGAATGGGTACAATACAGTACGGCTCAATATGGTGATAGTTGTACTGTAACTGTACGCTGTACCTACTTAAATATTCGTACGCTTGTGGTTTCTCTGACGCACACAGTAGGCTACTCAGTGTGTAATGTGGTGAGTGAGTGGCCGCGATCTCTCTCTCTCTCTCTCTCTCTCTCTCTCTCTCTCTCTCTCTCTCTCTCTCTCTCTCTCTCTCTCTCTCTCTGCGTGTGTTTGGAGACGGAGCGAGTTTGTTTCTAACTTTTCTATTTATATATTGTGTTTCAAGTTGTGAATTAGACTGTACTTTATTTGACTGGTTGTGTGTTGTTGGTGGTTTGGTACTGTGTTGTGGGGAGTCAGTGTTCGCTTGGTCAGCTGTCCGCTGCCAGTGACATGCCAATGCGTGGTACATGTTTGCAAAATGTTTGGTATAGCGCCCCCCATGGAGAAGAATGTACCGGCCGCCACTGGATGTAGTATTACTATATTCCTTTCTTTTTAGTGGTCAGGAGTGAGTTAGACCCCAGGTCAACATTGACCCGCTAACAACGGTCAGTGGTGCCACTTCCTAACACAACATGAGGGTTAAAGATGTTCATTCAGCCAGAATGTTAATGTTTCTGCTTCAGATGCATCATTTGATTTGTTATGATGGGACCAGTGTGATCGGTTGCTATGGGAGATCAACAGGCTAACCTGCGCTAGCAGTTGCACATACATTGTCACAGCTGCTGTGGATGTTTTTGAACCACTAAAATTAACTAAATTGTAGCAAACTAGTTTCAATAATTGTTTGTGGACAAGCTACAGCTGATATCCTTTACAACTACTGACAACTGACTAGCCAATGAGGGGAACGTGAGCATGCAATGTTTTCAGGGAAGCAGATTGGATCTGAAATGGTTTGATTATGTTGATATCCAGAGGGATAGAGATCAAAGGTCACAACAACAACAGGTCTAACATTTTGGATACTTCTAAAGTACAACAACATACATTCTGTTAAAAAGAAATGCAATGAGATTGACAAACGTAATTGTAATTGTTTTGAATCTTTAATGTATCCACATCAGACTCTCAAAGTTAGATGATAGACTTTAGAAACGGAAATCTTGCCAGCTATTAGTCTCATCCTGTAGTAAATGCGCCACGCTTTATATAGGCATTTTCACTGTGCGTCGCGGTGTTTGCAATGGCTATATCTATATTCTATATTATAGCTATGGATACAATACTATGGCTCATTTGACAGTAACAAAAAATTTTCATGTATATGTTCGCGTGTTATCCCGTCGTGAATATTGTATAGTTTCAGAGTGATCCTGGCTAATTCCTGAAAACGGCGCTATGGAGCGATATGTGCATTTTGCTAAATGCATTCGTGTTGCTCTCCTGGACATGCTACTGTTTCCAAATCAAAGGTATTATAATAGGTATTATGTTTCATCATGAATCCATCAAAGGGGGGGGGGGGTTGTTTTTTGATGCTCTGATCGTCATCAGCTGCATTCGTTTTGAATACTACATAAGTTGATCGACTGAATTGTAGGATCAAGGTGGAATTGATGTCAGATAGTCCTTACCTTTGATCGGGGGTATCCCAAAAAGAATATTCCAATTGTCTGATCACGATTTCCAGTATTGTTGTCCATCGGGTCCCCGACATAATCCTGCACAACAGATGCATCGAGGGCCATGGACGCGTTCCAATGTGATCGGGTGAACCGCTAGACTCGCCTGGACCAAAATTCTCCACCCGGAGGGGTTTAGATGTGACACAGAGTCTGGAACAGGGTGGGCGATACTGCCACCCAGCAGGATATGGCTGGTACTGCACTCTCTGGGTCCCAGTATGCCATTTAACGGTAACATAGAGGTCCGTGACACTGAATAGAATATTAAAATCGAAAAAAAAAGGAAAACGGACCAAATAACGTATATATACGTGATTGGTGTTCAATGCATGGCGAGCAAACACATATTTATATATATATATATACGTGGACGGCGCAGATTGAGTTAAGGAGGGGAACACTTGGAGGGCTTATAAACATAAACACGCTAAACAATGCATGTATATTAACATTAACATAACGACTTTCATACAAGCAGTGTGTGGGCAGAAACACAGTGGCCAGGTTCCTGAATGTGTTTAGATACTCAGTTTCCCAGCATGCCGTGCGCCACACAGAGAACTCAAAACATCCACAAGGCCTACCTAGCTCACTGGCTAATATGCTAGGCTATAACATAAACCACATTTTTGTGTCTACATCCTCGTAACGAAGCAACCGCCAGCCCCCGAGGGTCGGCTGCTGCTGCGACGCAGAGAGAGACATCCTCCGACGACCGTTGTTCCTTTCAATAACGTCTCCCCGGGATTTAATACGTCATTTTGACATAATGAGTCCTGAAAGCCAGACTTCGGAAGCCGGAAATATCTGCGCAGCATTGCTATTTCCAATCAGGAGAAGTGACACCTACAGTATTATGTTGTGGCCCTGAGGCCTGACTAAACGAGACACACGCTAACTCCCTCTAAAGACAGGGGCTTGACCACCTGCGCAGGCCCTGCAGATACGCAGGGTGTAGAAACGTATTACTGTGTATTATATGTTCAATCCTATAGTTTCAACTTGACAACATAAACATTCTAAATGGACCCCGTGTTTTAGTTTCTGTTGTAGCGTTTGCTAATGTAATAACTGACAGGAGATAAACGCCAAGCTGTTCTCTATTGAAAACATCTCTATGGGCCTAAGGTCCATTATGTATAGTACAGTACCATACTGTACATATAATACTCAAAGCATTGGGACAGTGTGCACTCAATGAAAATGGGTTGTTTTATATATTGACATGTAGCCTTTATCCTATTTTCATACTAGCGCTCGTCTGCCTATGCTTTCTCTTTTGTTGTTGTTGTTGTTGTTCTTAGCTCTATTCTATTTCAAGCTTTCAAAATATTATTATGTACCCCAGTTGCTATTGCATGTACATATTTGTGTTTTATTACATGTATATATGTACATACATACCAACTATTTCGCCTGTTTTATTCTCCACCCATCGATCATCCATAGCAACACTACTATCACCGACATCCAAGAAGGGAGATCCCCCCTTGAACGGCCCCTCTAAGGTTTCTCTCCTCCAGAAGCCTGTGGTGCTTTTTTTCCTATTGCTAGGTTTTTAGTGAGTTTCGCCTTACATATTTTGTCTGAAAGTTTTGCATTTATTTATTTTACATTTATTTCGGATTTCATTGTGGGTTTTTTGTTCTTGATTTATTGTGATGTTTCTTCTTGACTTGTTTAAAGAAGACTTATCCGGCCCATGGGGACATTAACTTGTGATTGCGGGCTTTACAAATACATTTGATTTGATTTGATTTGATTTGATTTATATCCTTCACAGAAAATGAGCCAATGCCAATGAGTCTCAGGCTGAATTTCTATTTTATTGTATCATTTATCTTTTAATAAACATTGAAAACGGATCCCACAGACCTGAACACCACACCAGGGTAAACAGGTTTTGGTGTTCAAATGGTAAATGGACTCCATTCATATAGATTGATTGATTGATTGATTGATTGATTGATTGATTGATTGATTGATTGATTGATTGATTGATTGATTGATTGAAAACTTTAATGAACAGATTGCAGAATGGGTACAATACAGTACGGCTCAATACACACAATTGTTAAGGGGATGCAGACCAGAGAAAGACTTTCGTCTTGTTTACATCAGGGTCCCCCATTTTCAATTCATCATAACATATATGACATACACGACATACAGATAGACAGTACTGCTACATCTATACATTTATGACATACCAGATTTACAAATACAGTACTGTTTGTGATACAAAAAGAGTCTAAAAAAGAGAGTATATACATTTGACGAAGAAACTGTAAATTGGAGGAGGTTGGTAGGTAGGAGGTCGGGTAGGTGGGGTGTAGGGGGAGGTTGGGTAGGTCCGTAGGTGGGTGGGGTGAGGGGGGGAAACTGTACATTTGTGGGGCGGCGTGGCTCAGGGGTAGAGCGGGGCGTCCAATGATCGAAGGGTTGGTGGTTCGAATCCCGCTCAAGCCCATGTCCATCCCACTGCCGTTGTGTCCTTGGGCAAGACACTTAACCTACTTGCCTCGTATGAATGTGTATCCATGTGAATGAATGTTGGTGGTGGTCGGAGGGGCCGTAGGCGTTGATTATTCGCCACGCTTCCGTGAGTCTGCCTCAGGGCAGCTCTGGCTGCAATTGTAGTTTACCACCACCGGTATGACTGTGTATGAACGAATAATGGACTCTGTAAGCGCTCTGGGGTCTCTGGGGTGTCACGAAGAGCGCTATATAAATCCAATCCATTATTATCATTATTATTACATTGGAGGTGGGGGGTAACTGTACATTGGATTATCGACGAAACCTTACTTGGTCCCAAGAAGAGGGTCTCGTGTGTTATTGGGTTAGGACATTTACTGTACATTGGAGGGGGTTGGGTTAGGACATTTACAGGGGCCAGTTTCGAATTGCAGTCTCCCGTATAGGTGCTCTTTGAGAGTGGTTTTGAAAGTGGGTATCTTCTACCCAAATCACTCATACACACAGATGAAATAGTTTTAACAAAACAAATGTTCAAAACTATCACAGAGAAATCCATTTCATTCCATGTTTAATAAACGACACTATGAACTGTTCTGGACTCTGTTCTGTTCTGTCGTCCCAATTGACAGAGAGTCACACTTAACAGTTAACCGCTTAACGCACTGCTGCAGTACTGCGGCCACCGCCCCCCCCCCCCCCCCCCCCCCCCCCCCCCCCTAGAGGAACTGTTTGGAACTACCTGCAGTAGGCTACCGGTTGCAGAATAGGCTGCAGAGTGACCTCCTCCACAACTCTTAACGGTAAGACCTGGCGTTGAACCTACTGTTGTCAACAGGCGCCATTTCGGATCAAGTCGTCATCGATGCCTACGTTCGGAACACGGTCTCCCCCCGAAAAGCCTTTAATTCCTCCAACTGCAGCAGAGTTACAACTTCATTCTCTCTCCTCCAGTGTAAACAACAGAATCCCTTTCAGTCGTCTCTCACACAGCGAGACAGTGTGTATGATCCCGCCGCCTTTTAATGCGCTGCCACTTTCAATGGTGCGCCGCCGCGGTGACAGGAGCCCCGGGCCGAAGTCAGAACGCACTAAATATACGGCATTACGCGGCTAATAGATTGGATGAAATCCAAGACTCGCTGCGATTATCCATTGAGACGCTGTCACTTGAGGACAATGCGTTGTTGCCATCGCCGCTCCCATCGCGTCTCTGCATTTACTGGAAACTCATACACTTCGGCGTGAAAAAAAAAGAGAGGGATAAAAATAAATGTAGGATAAAGATGACCCCGGGGCACGGCAAGTGGGCTTAAGCAAAACGTTTATTCCAATCAGCGTGCGTCCCGGAACACTGTATATGTATATATCCCAGATTCAATGTTTTCCCCCAGGTACGACGCAGCCTCCGTGCGCGCCAGGGTTATGGACGGCGTTGGAATGTTAATGGTTTTCCGATAATTACAGCTATCTGCGCCGCTGCGGCTCAGGGCGGTTTATAAACACGGCCGTGTTTGTCTGTTTATTTTCACATCGACAGGGGGGGGGGAGCGGCGTTCGGGTTCGCTACTGCGCCGAGTTTAAGTTGACTTCACGTAAAATAAAACGGAGGAAGTCTGCGCTTTCGATCGTGACCGGCGTCTCGTCGTGGCATATCGCTACTACCGTAGGCGCCGTGTGGAGGAAATGCAGTGGAGATTTCACAAGAGAGACGACATTTTTTTTGTTGAATTTGTGGGAATAAGACACAATAAGCACCGACCAGGAAGCAACATTGTTTTCCCGCCGATTTAATCTCTGGTCACGTTTGGGGCGGCACGGTGGCACAGCGGTTAGCACTGCTGCCTCACAGCGAGAAGGTTCGAACCCCAGCAGGGGGCCTTTCTGTGTGGAGTTTGCATGTTCTCCCCGTGTTCGCGTGGGTTTCCTCCTGGTTCTCTGGTTTCCTCCCACACCATGAAAAAAAAAAGACATGCATCTTAGTATGTAGGGTGTAACTGAGGGGTACAATTCCCTGACTGTATTACTAGATATGATACTTACTACCACTACCTTTGTACTTAATATTCGGCCACCCAGTACACGGCATAAATATATTATGATGAACACTGTCACGTAGATGAAACGGATCCAACACAAATGTACGAATTAGAAATAGGTCTTTATTTCTACACAGCGATGGTGTGTAGAGCAAGCACTTAATCAAATCAATCACATTTATGAATGGAATTAGTATGCACTTTTATGGCAAGAGTATTCGTCGGTATATCAATAGAGAATGTCCAATCTCTGAAGGCGCAGGTGGTACATATACGACCTGGAATAGTTTAAGGAATAACAGCAATGATACTTTAATGATTATATACTGGATACACTAGAGGGGGTTAATCCGGTCGCTTGTAAGCCGACAGGAGTAGGAAGGGGGGGGGGGGTAGAATCCGGCTGCCTCATCCGGCCAAGGGTATCCCAGGTGAACCCACTGTAGTGCCGTTCAATGCGCCGGCGATCCTTGGACCACAGATGAAAGCAGGTGGACTCTTTGTGGGCCGGCGTCATCCGGTCCACGGAGGAGAGACGTGAAGCGACCTCGTCTTGCAGAGCGTCTCCTCACCTTGCGTCCTCTCCAGGGGGGGGGGTTCCAACACACGGCAGTGTCGGGGGTCTTTATCCATGGAATAATCAATGTATACAAAGCATAATCCGTGCCTGGGAAGGCGGGCTGTCGTCGGTAGAATAATCCGGTATACAGGTCCACTCGCTCGTCGGCTCTGGGGCTCCTCGGGTGCAGCTTCACGTGGGGTCAACCACCCTGGGTAAGCAGCCAGTTCTCTGCCCGAAACGATGGGGTACTGACTACGGTAGTATTCTCACCGCACGAAGCACTATATATTAACAGACTATTATTAGCTTAATAGACTACGTCCAACTCGACGATATAGTGCCAAATATGACTATTCAAATATTAATATACACGATGTCTCAATACCGATGGTAGGCGAACTTGGCCTTACTCCCACACGTGGCGTCGCGGGGAGGCTTTACGTCTGTGACTCTATTGGAGGGTAAGAAACTGGACTGAAAAGAAAGTCCTACTTTAGTAGCGCAGTATATATACGCACTATGAACAAATAGTCCCATTAGTGGTGCGGTAGCCAGATTCCTACGCGGAACTAGGACTTGTTCGTACATGTGGAGCGGTACTTTTGAACTGGGTCTGAGGGGTATGGCAGCCTGGCACCAAGGTCTCGACCAATAGTAGAATGGAGACTATTATGGGATGTTCAGTAGGCTAGAATGGATATTCAATGCATATTGTACAAGGAATATACAAGGGATATCAGGGAATATTAGAGAATATACAAATACAATTAAATATATATATATAAATAAATATATATATTCGGTTTAATCTGGCCCTTCACAACAGCCACCCCCTGATTGGTCCCAGACCTAATCAGTTAAACAGAGACAGATTAATCGCGTTGTCTATTTACACATAAGGGTTTGCTGTAGGGGTCAGTCAACTTCACAAAGTCATAGGGTTGTAGGGTCATGGTCATCATCGATTGTGTCTGGGAGTCGAGGCAGTTCTATGAGCCTCGCCACGGGACGGGTGTAAGTGCGACCCTGGACGAGCACTTCAGCTGCTCGGACCTTGCCGTCGGCACCGGTGATCACTTTGCTTACGCGGCCGGCCGGCCACATAGCTCTGGGCAGTGATTGATCAATAATCATGACGACTGTTCCTTCTGTCAAATTGTCTCTCTTCTTTACCCACTTCTGGCGGGTCTGTAGAGACGGTAGGTAGTGCAGTAGGAAACTGTTCCAAAACTTGTCGGCTAATACTTGGCTGTACCTCCACATTCGTCGGCCGTTCGCTTCTTCAGGCCGGTACATTGTCTGGGGTAATGCGGGATCTAGCCGCCCCATCAGGAGTGTGTTGGGGTCTGCGGAGATAACAGTGCTCAATCCACAGAACACAGGCTTCTTATTCTCAGCCTCCTCCTGACTGGCTTCCCTCGGGATAGGCATGGGCCACTGTCCTTCCGGGAGTCTTAGGAATGCGGGGCCGTCACTGTAAGCATTGTGACGGGTGAGGTCATCCAGGGGCATCCCCCGGGTGATGACGTCAGCTGGGTTCTGTTTTGTATCAACGTAGCGCCACTCTGTTTCTCCGGTTAACTCTTCGGTTAAGTCTTGAATCTCGGTGACTCTGACTCCCACGAAGACTTTGTACTTGCATGAGTCCGATTTGATCCAGGCGAGTACTGTCGTGGAATCTGACCACAGGATTGTTCTAGACACCGGTATGGTGAGCTCACGTTGGATGAGCGTGGCTAGGTGCGCTCCGGCTAGGGCTGCGCAGAGCTCTAGACGTGGGATCGATTGTTGCTTGCGTGGGGCTATTCTCGAGCGGGCGAGGACAAATGCTGTGTAGATCTCTCCCCCCTTCTCTTGGGCCCGCAAGGAGGCTACTGATCCGTATGCGACCTCTGAGGCGTCACTGAAGACGTGTAAGTCCATTTTACATGTCTCTGGCCTCACCGTGGGTGGGAAGTAGCTTCGGCGCATATTAACGCCTGGGAGTGAGTGGAGCTCCATCTCCCACTCTCTCCAGGTGGATGCAAGGTGTGCGGGAATGGGGTCGTCCCAGCCCTGGTCCTTGTCCCACAATGCTCGTACAATCATTTTTGCCCTGGTGGTGTACGGTAGAATACATCCTAGCGGGTCATATTGTCGGGCGAGTGTTGTGTACACACTCCGTCTGGTGGTCGGCGCCGCCGCCGGCCTTCCCTGCTCCGTAGTCAGGGGCTTGTGTCTGTAGTGAAGCGAATCTGTTTTGAATCGCCACACCAATCCCATGGTCATCTCCTGGGCTTCTCCCGGGATTGTAGCCATCCAGGTCTCGCTGCTGGCTGCCTTGTCCTCGGAGGAGAGGCTGCGCAGTACTTGCGGATCGCTGCTGGCCCACTGCCTGAGATCAAAGCCGCCTTTGATCAATGAGGCGCGGAGTTTAATCAGGAGAGCCTCGGCTTCTTCTTGGGTTGAAAGGCTTTGTAGACAGTTGTCTACGTAGAAGCTGTTCTTTACGCTGTGTCGGACCTCTTCGTCCGCTGCTGGGTCCTCTGCTACATGTTTCTGTAGTGCAAATGTAGCACAGCAGGGGCTGCACGTCGTTCCGAAGGGGAGGACTTCCCATTGGTAGATGGCTGGGTGCTCATCTCCTGGCTTCTCTCTCCATAGGAACCGTAACAGGGGCTTGTCCGCCTCTACTAATCTCACCTGCAGGAACATTCCTTTAATGTCCCCGCTGATGGCCACCTTTTCCTGGCGGAAGCGGAGTAGAACGCCGAGTAGGGAGGGGCCGAGTGTGGGACCGGGCAGTAACTCTTTATTCAGATTTTGGGATCCGATCTGGTAGCTGCAGTTAAATACTATGCGGTCTTTACCGTTGTGATGGACCTTGTGGTGAGGCACGTACCACGATTCAGTGGTCTGGTCAGCCTCTTTAATGTCCATCTTTGTGACGTGTCCCGCTGTGATGAGCTTCTCAATCTCAGCGCGGTATACACTCTCTTGGGCGGGGTTCTTGGCTAAGCGCCGCTCCGTGTTCAGCAGGTACCGTTCTGTGGCGTCTGTCTTGGCGTGGAAAGTAGGCATTCCTTCTCGCCGCAGGAGTGGCGTGGCGTATCTCAACACGCCGTTGACCGGGACTCTCTTGGTCCCTGTCTCGAGGAGGTGAATGGCGTAAATGTCATCTTTAGAGCGAATGTCTTTCTTTCCGTTCTTAAAGGGCATTTGTTCCAAGGTCCATAGCCGCTCTACGTGTTGCAGGAGTGCGGTTTCTCCCTCTGTGACTCGGGAGTGGAGACATCTAGTGGCTGTACTTCGGTTGAGAGATTTGGCGAGCGGGCCTTGGAGAGTCCATCCCAAACGGGTCTCGACTGCTGCAGGACAGCCTCGGGGTCCGGTATGAACCCGGTCTATCGGGACAATGAGGTCTGCATGGTCGGAGCCTATCAACAGGGTCGGCATAGCATTGTCTATGAGCGGGATCGGTAACTTGCGCAGATGTGCATATTTCTCCATCAGCTTGGCGACGGGGTATGTGTACCGCGACAGTCCTATTTCTTGGCTGGTGAAAGCGTCTGCAATCTGGTACCGTCGCTCAGGCTGGCCGCTTGCTGCGATAGAGAATGAGACATTCTCGCCCTTTATCGTCTTCAAATCTCGTCTTATTGTCCGAATTGTCATTTGGGTTTCGCTTCCCCGCACCCCGCCGCAGCAGGGTCTTCTCTGACCCGTCATCGAGGACGGCGTAAGTGTCCAGGACTTTATTCTGGTAGCTTAGTGTCACACGCACTACTTTTAGGAGTACTCAGGCTCCACTGCTGCTGGCGGGATCGATGTACATGACGCTCGCTTTGCGGCTGGATGGTGCGGGTGAAGGGCGCCGTCTGTTACAGTCGTGAAGTATGTCCAGATGGGCTCCATCGCACTTGGTGCACCTTTTCTTTAAGCGGCATTCGGCTGCCATGTGTGAGCGCGCACAGCGAAAGCAGCGCTTGTTGGACTTTATCCATTGACTGGCTTCCTCCGCGTTCAGCTTGGGGAAGGAGTCACATTGCGCTAGCGAGTGTTCTTTCTCACAGTAGGGGCACACTATCTTCCACTTCTCCGTTCTGGAGGGGGTACTGTGGCTCCTGCTGCTCGGTACTGACTCCGATTGGTGCATCACGGTCACCGATCTTCTTCCATCATTTAGTCGTCTGGTTCCTTCTCTGGAGCCAGGGGTGCTCCGTCCGAATGTATCTAGCCGTAGGCTACTGACTTCTCTCGCCAGGAAGTCTGCTAGATCGAGGAGGTTCGGTTCGGGGCCATTCGGGTCTCTGTGGTCCCTCTGCCGCCTAAAGCGCTCCTGACGAGCGGGCGGCAGCTTCTCCAGAATCCTTTCCACATTTGAGTTGGCGTAAAGTTCATGCCTCCCCTTCTCTCTTTGCGCTCCCAACATCCCTACCTGGGACTGCACTCTGATGGACAGGTCGTCCAGTGCTCGATTGTCTATTGCTGGGGGTAAGCGGTCGATGTGTCGGATCTCCTGGATCACGTAATCCCATATGCGCCCATACCTCTGGTCCAATGCTACCAGCGCTGCTGTGTATGGGGTGGTGGAAGTTGCGTAGGCGAGCGCTATATTATGTGCGCGGGGCACCTTTAAGTGCTTCAGTAGGATGGCGTATTTGTGGCGTTCATCCAATACATCCACCAACATGGTCTCCAGACACATGCAGAGTTCTGTATACTGGGCCCGGTTCTCTTGGGTGAAGTCGGGTACCATAGGCGTGCCAATGTATGACGCTGACTGTGGATACATCGGCGAGCGTTGGGGGAGAGGCCTCCTAGGCGAGTCTCCTCCCGCTCCTTGGTATGGGCTGGTACCGGCAGTGTACCATGGCCCGCTTGTCCAGGTGCTGTTCCTCGGTGCGGGTCGTGCGTCGTGCTCACCCGTGTATAGAGTCGGGGGTCTGTAGCGCAGCTCCGCGGGAGTATAGCCTGGGCTGTACCGGACGTCCGGTAGAGTACTGTGCTGTCTTCGGGCGTGGTTCTCCTCCTCTTCCTCTTCGTCTTCAGTTAGGTCATCCAGTGTTTGTAGTCTCTGGTTTAGCCTCTCCACAGGATATGCTGCTCCTTCCCGGTTGCTAGGTCTCGCTTGGACCGGTGGGGGGAGGTGGTCTGTGGGGGGTATAGACCTCGTCTGTTGGTCAAGTTCAGGGTTGTTTACTCGGCTAGGGGATGCCGCCCTGGAGGTGTGTCTAGACGAGTTCCTGGAGCCTCTGGCGGAGGGAGAGGGTGTTGTCCGTCTGATCAGCTGTTCTATTAGTTGCGACTGCTGTCTGTCGCGCGCTGCGTCCCGTTGAGCACCGGCTCGTTCTCGGGCCACATTCTCTTCCATCTGAATGCGTCTTATTTCTAGACGTATCTGCTCGTGTTCGCTTCGCTGCTGGATCTGCAGTCGGTCGCGTTCAGCAGCGGCGTTCAGGCTGATGAGGAAGGCCTGCTGTAGGGTCCTCTCTGCCTCGCTGGGAGAAGGCGGTTGTATAGGGGAGCCTTCCCTCGGGGTACTCCTTGCGGAGCCTTGGAGCTCTATCTCCACGGTGCTCTCCCCGTCTTCTTCCGTGCCGAGTTCTCTCTCGGTAGCGTTGTATTCCTCCCGGGACTCATCGGGGACTACTTCTTCAGTACTGGCGGGGTGTGAAGTCATGTCTGGTTCCCACTGGTCCCCACCGTGAACTTGGTCAGTTACATTAGAGCCCGTAGGGGCCTCTATGGTCGGGGTAGTCTGGGCGTTGGGGTTAGACATACTTTTACTTTCTAGTTTTACCGCGTTTACTGTTAGTAGAAGACTAGGTTGTTGACTGACAGCGTAAGCCTCTAAGTACTGAGGGAGCCGTCGTTCGCGCTGCGGGCGTTGGTTAGGAGGATCGTTTCGTGGAGTGTTCATCATAGGCCATTTCAATATTAATAACACTATATTAATATTACACTGATTACCATCCGGCTCGAAGGACCAATTGTAACTGAGGGGTACAATTCCCTGACTGTATTACTAGATATGATACTTACTACCACTACCTTTGTACTTAATATTCGGCCACCCAGTACACGGCATAAATATATTATGATGAACACTGTCACGTAGATGAAACGGATCCAACACAAATGTACGAATTAGAAATAGGTCTTTATTTCTACACAGCGATGGTGTGTAGAGCAAGCACTTAATCAAATCAATCACATTTATGAATGGAATTAGTATGCACTTTTATGGCAAGAGTATTCGTCGGTATATCAATAGAGAATGTCCAATCTCTGAAGGCGCAGGTGGTACATATACGACCTGGAATAGTTTAAGGAATAACAGCAATGATACTTTAATGATTATATACTGGATACACTAGAGGGGTTTAATCCGGTCGCTTGTAAGCCGACAGGAGTAGGAAGGGGGGGGGGGTAGAATCCGGCTGCCTCATCCGGCCAAGGGTATCCCAGGTGAACCCACTGTAGTGCCGTTCAATGCGCCGGCGATCCTTGGACCACAGATGAAAGCAGGTGGACTCTTTGTGGGCCGGCGTCATCCGGTCCACGGAGGAGAGACGTGAAGCGACCTCGTCTTGCAGAGCGTCTCCTCACCTTGCGTCCTCTCCAGGGGGGGGGGTTCCAACACACGGCAGTGTCGGGGGTCTTTATCCATGGAATAATCAATGTATACAAAGCATAATCCGTGCCTGGGAAGGCGGGCTGTCGTCGGTAGAATAATCCGGTATACAGGTCCACTCGCTCGTCGGCTCTGGGGCTCCTCGGGTGCAGCTTCACATGGGGTCAACCACCCTGGGTAAGCAGCCAGTTCTCTGCCCGAAACGATGGGGTACTGACTACGGTAGTATTCTCACCGCACGAAGCACTATATATTAACAGACTATTATTAGCTTAATAGACTACGTCCAACTCGACGATATAGTGCCAAATATGACTATTCAAATATTAATATACACGATGTCTCAATACCGATGGTAGGCGAACTTGGCCTTACTCCCACACGTGGCGTCGCGGGGAGGCTTTACGTCTGTGACTCTATTGGAGGGTAAGAAACTGGACTGAAAAGAAAGTCCTACTTTAGTAGCGCAGTATATATACGCACTATGAACAAATAGTCCCATTAGTGGTGCGGTAGCCAGATTCCTACGCGGAACTAGGACTTGTTCGTACATGTGGAGCGGTACGTTTGAACTGGGTCTGAGGGGTATGGCAGCCTGGCACCAAGGTCTCGACCAATAGTAGAATGGAGACTATTATGGGATGTTCAGTAGGCTAGAATGGATATTCAATGCATATTGTACAAGGAATATACAAGGGATATCAGGGAATATTAGAGAATATACAAATACAATTAAATATATATATATAAATAAATATATATATTCGGTTTAATCTGGCCCTTCACAACATAGGGAGTACAGATGAAAACGAGCTCATTAGCTAACTCTGGCACGTTCACGTTGATGTGGAAACTGAAGATGTTGATTCATGTGCACTGTCCCTGGGTAAAAAAAATTCAGGACTGATAGGGGATACACAATTCTTTACTACAATGTAAATACAGTACAGCATACAGTAGGCTTGTTATGCGTGGGTATATTTGTATCCCTGTTAGTTAGGTTGTTCGTCCGTTCCACGTATGTTGTGTTCATGTAATCTTGATCTGTGTTCTCCAGTGTTTTGTATTGTCTTCCTTGTCCTGTGCCTTACTTGTAGTTCCTTGTCTTCCTCTAGGCAACACCAAAATGTATGTATTTTTACATTTTCTGCACAAAAAGATGCCCAGAACAATATCCAAATAAATGTCTGTCACTCACTGAGGAAAAGGTGTATTTGCACCAAATTTGACATGGAGGTTCAAAACACCTAAATAAAACTTTCCATGTTGAATAAACAATAATTCCCCGGTAAACTATATGCAGTTATGCAACAAAACAAAAGGTTTGACTGGCCGTTTTTACACAAAGGCAGGGGTGCGTTGGTCATGGGACGGGGGTTGCACGGCGAGCAACCGGTTCTGTGAGCAGAAGCACGCGCACGCACATGCACGGCTGTGCACGTGCGTGCACACAGGAATGCACTGCACTCGACTGATGTGCCAACTCGCCACGTATACCCACCTGGCTACCCTGCATGACAATAGCTCAGGTCGTCAGGTGTGTTCAAATACGTCCTCAGTATACAATCACACAAAACTTGTGAATGAAATGTGTTACATTCCATTCCTAGAGGCCATTAGGCACTGTCTTTAGTCTGTGCGCACGAGAGGGAACATTTATGCGCATGCGCGGGAGCGTGCACGTGGCGTCATTAAAACACAGTGCAACCAGGTATGAAATCACCAACGCACCACTGCACAAAGGTACACAAAGGTAATATATGATGGTGACTTTACACTGCACCGGAAATAAAGGGTATAGGTTCCCCTGAATCATTCAAGGTATAACACTTGATACTGACTCTCAGAATTGGCACAAATGAAACACTATATCCAGGCAAACCTTTGTCTATGTAGGCTTTAGATCAGGATGGTCAACCAGTCAGAGACTAAGAGCCACGGAAATGACTGTGGTGCCACAATGAGCCACACCATATATATCCTTTGTTTCAGTCACGGCACCCTTCATAAGTACTTCAAGTTTAGATGGTTAAACTATTTCTTTCTAAATAGTTTTCTAGCCTCTTTGCCTTTTATACTAAATAAGATATTACCTTCTACATTCAGGAAGGATATAATACCGAACTGGCTTTAACTGAGTACTCTTTTTTTCCTATTAAGATACCCTCTGCTCTACACCAAGCTCTTAGTATAACCTGTTTATCCCATAATATGCTCAGTAACCTCCACAATAATCTGAGCACACCGGGGCGCACTTTTATAAACCTGGTAGGTAGGGGACTTCATTGGGCCCTGGGGCCGATTGCACGCCTTACTACAGCTTCCACTTCCTTCCATCTTGATGTCCTAATATCCATCTCATACATTACCTCTCCTAATGGTGGTATATCAGGAGGAAGGCCCATTTAATGGTAAATGGTAAATGGCTGCATTTATATAGCGCTTTTATCCAAAACGCTTTACAATTTTGTTCCTCACATTTGACCCGTTCACTCACACATTCACACACCGATGACAGAGGCAACCTATATGCAAGGTGCCAATCGGGAGCAATTAGGGGTTAAGTGTCTTGCTCAAGGACACTTGGACAAGCTGCCTGGGAGGAGCGGGAATCGAACCGGATTACCAGATGATTACCACTGTCCGCCCCTGTGCTCTCTATTCTTTCTTGTATCTGAGAACATGTTTTTTTTTTCTTTCTTTTTTTAGCTTTGAGTTTCCCTCCCTTTCCTTGGCTGAACATTCCCTTAACAAACGTATGGATCCTATAAAATGCTGTCCTGACTCACTCCTTCTTCTTTCTCTTCCTCCTCAGTTGTTCTGCCCTCCTGAGTACTGCTAGCCGACTCCTTAGCTTTTCCTGCAAAACATTAATTCCTTTAGGCCCATCCCTCCTCCAGTGTCTTCCTTTAGGCCCATCCCCTCCTCCAGTGTCTTCCTTTAGGCCCATCCCTCCTCCAGTGTCTTCCTTTAGGCCCATCCCTCCTCCAGTGTCTTCCTTTAGGCCAATCCCTCCTCCAGTGTCTTCCTTTAGGCCCATCCCCTCCTCCAGTGTCTTCCTTTAGGCCCATCCCCTCCTCCAGTGTCTTCCTTTAGGCCCATCCCTCCTCCAGTGTCTTCCTTTAGGCCCATCCCCTCCTCCAGTGTCTTCCTTTAGGCCCATCCCTCCTCCAGTGTCTTCCTTTAGGCCAATCCCTCCTCCAGTGTCTTCCTTTAGGCCCATCCCTCCTCCAGTGTCTTCCTTTAGGCCCATCCCCTCCTCCAGTGTCTTCCTTTAGGCCCATCCCCTCCTCCAGTGTCTTCCTTTAGGCCCATCCCCTCCTCCAATGTCTTCCTTTAGGCCCATCCCCTCCTCCAGTGTCTTCCTTTAGGCCCATCCCCTCCTCCAGTGTCTTCCTTTAGGCCCATCCCCTCCTCCAGTGTCTTCCTTTAGGCCCATCCCCTCCTCCAGTGTCTTCCTTTAGGCCCATCCCTCCTCCAGTGTCTTCCTTTAGGCCCATCCCTCCTCCAGTGTCTTCCTTTAGGCCCATCCCCTCCTCCAGTGTCTTCCTTTAGGCCCATCCCCTCCTACAGTGTCTTCCTTTAGGCCCATCCCCTCCTCCAGTGTATTCCTTTAGGCCCATCTAACACCTTCCTCCCCTCCTCCTCTTCCTTTAGGCCCATCTAACACCTTCCTCCCTCCTCCAGTGTCTTCCTTTAGGCCCATCTAACACCTTCCTCCCCTCCTCCAGTGTCTTCCTTTAGGCCCATCTAACACCTTCCTCCCCTCCTCCAGTGTCTTCCTTTAGGCCCATCTAACACCTTCCTCCCCTCCTCCAGTGTCTTCCTTTAGGCCCATCTAACACCTTCCTCCCCTCCTCCAGTGTCTTCCTTTAGGCCCATCTAACACCTTCCTCCCCTCCTCCAGTGTCTTCCTTTAGGCCCATCTAACACCTTCCTCCCCTCCTCCAGTGTCTTCCTTTAGGCCCATCTAACACCTTCCTCCCCTCCTCCAGTGTCTTCCTTTAGGCCCATCTAACACCTTCCTCCCTCCTCCAGTGTCTTCCTTTAGGCCCATCTAACACCTTCCTCCCCTCCTCCAGTGTCTTCCTTTAGGCCCATCTAACACCTTCCTCCCCTCCTCCAGTGTCTTCCTTTAGGCCCATCTAACACCTTCCTCCCCTCCTCCAGTGTCTTCCTTTAGGCCCATCTAACACCTTCCTCCCCTCCTCCAGTGTCTTCCTTTAGGCCCATCTAACACCTTCCTCCCCTCCTCCAGTGTCTTCCTTTAGGCCCATCTAACACCTTCCTCCCTCCTCCAGTGTCTTCCTTTAGGCCCATCTAACGCCTTCCTCCCCTCCTCCAGTGTCTTCCTTTAGGCCCATCTAACACCTTCCTCCCTCCTCCAGTGTCTTCCTTTAGGCCCATCTAACGCCTTCCTCCCCTCCTCCAGTGTCTTCCTTTAGGCCCATCTAACGCCTTCCTCCCCTCCTCCAGTGTCTTCCTCAGTGTTGTGCTAGTTACTGAAAAATAGTAACTCAGTTACTTTACTAGTTACTTCATTTCAAAGTAACTTCGTTACACAGTCAACCATCAGATCCTCCTCACGGCCCTCGCAGGAATGGGAGTGGCTGGATCTGCGCTGACATGGCTGACATCATACCTCAATGACCGCTCCTACCAAGTGTCATGGAGAGGGACTCTGTCGGCCACCCGCCCCCTCCGGACGGGTGTCCCCCAGGGCTCGGTCCTAGGACCCCTTCTCTTCTCCCTCTACACTAAATCACTGGGTAACATTATCACGTCTCATGGCTTCTCATATCATTGTTATGCCGATGATACTCAACTCTTCCTCTCCTTCCCTCCCTCAGATATCCACGTCTCTGAGCGGATCTCGGCCTGTCTGTCCGACATCTCCGCCTGGATGACGACCAACCACCTCAAACTGAACCTAAGCAAAACAGAATTGCTCCACCTGCCGGCCAAATCCTCCCCCCTGACCGACCTCTCCATCACAGTCGAGAATGCAGCTGTGACCGCGTCGCCGACCGCCAAGAACCTTGGTGTTGTCCTCGACGACCAGTTGAACTTCTCTGCTCACATCGCAGCGACAACCAGAACCTGCAGATTCCTCCTGAGCAACGTCAGAAGGATACGCCCCTTCCTGACAAAAGAAGCCACCCAACTCCTCGTCCAATCAACAGTCATCTCCCGCCTCGACTACTGCAACGCACTGCTAGCTGGCCTCCCGGCCACTGCCACCAAGCCTCTTCAACTCATTCAAAATGCAGCGGCCCGCCTGATCTCAAACCTACCGAAGTCAGCCCATGTCACCCCACTTCTTAGGGACCTGCAGTGGCTCCCCATTGCTGCACGTATCCGCTTCAAGGCCCTCGACCTAGCATACCGTGCGGCAAAGGGAACCGCGCCCGCCTACCTCCGGTCAATGGTCTCTAACTACACACCCTCAAGACCCCTACGCTCTGCATCTTCTGGCCGCCTCAGATCTACTCCTATCCAAGCTCCCGGAGGGTCATCAAAGAGAAGCCGCCTATTCTCAGTCCTTGCCCCACAATGGTGGAATGAACTACCCATCCCAGTTAGGACAGCCGAATCCCGTCCAATCTTTCGCCGTCGACTAAAGACTCACTTCTTCAACCATTATCTGAAATGATATAAAAAAAAAAAAAAAAAATCTAACCCCGACTAACCTTAATGTCATGCACCTGTCCTAATAAACTAACCTACACTGTAACACGCAACACTTTGATGAGCATTGTTACTCAGCTGATAGAGTTATACCCTTCTTGCTGTCTTGTCGCACAGAACTTGTAAGTCGCTTTGGATAAAAGCGTCAGCTAAATGACTAAATGTAAATGTAAATGTAAATGTACTGTACTAGTTACTTACACCCAAAAGTAATAAGTTACTGTGAAAAGTAAATTTAGTTATTTAAAAAAAAAATAAAAAAAAAAAAAATTGCTCCCGAGTCCCGTACTCAAAATCGGTTGATCAACTTGACAGTTTCCATTCACATCACCGAACTCTGCTAAGCAATGTGGTCTAGATACAAACACAAATCTGACACAAACGAATGTTGTCCCGAGTCGATATAATAAGAAGTGCGCCGGTTGAAGGAACAGCCTTGATGTCGCCGGAGCGTTTCATTATAACCATTATAATTCAAGGGTACTACGACTATGC
Organism: Notolepis coatsorum; assembly: GCF_963971535.1. Lineage (NCBI taxonomy): Eukaryota > Metazoa > Chordata > Actinopteri > Aulopiformes > Paralepididae > Notolepis > Notolepis coatsorum. The sequence goes on from NW_028171112.1 coordinate 37,024, forward strand.
GTGCACCTCATGGTACCAAAGCACCTCAAAGGCGCTTAAAACAAAATTACAAACATCACAAAACAAACTGGTCAGACTACTACTTGACCTGAACCCCAGAACCCACCTCACCCCTGCCCACTTTGACAACCTAGGATGGCTTAGAGTAGACGACAGAGTACAGCAACTTGCAATGGGCCTGGTCTACAAGATACACTATACGACCGGGGTACCCATGTACATGTCAAAATACTTCCCAAAGGTCAGTGAATACCACAACCACTACACCAGAGGAAGCTCAACAAATCATGTAAAACCCAGATTCGGCTCAAACAAGGGACTAAACACGTTTCGCAATTATGCCACAACAATGTGGAACGCCCTACCCAAAGCTAGGGGTAACAGTACTGTATATTTGAATACCGTTTATGTCACAAATGTATCAGTACTAAATACCTATATGTCCCTATGCCATAAATGTCATGTATGTTGTGTATGTCATAAATGTCTATATGAATTGAAAATGGGGGACCCTGATGGAAACAAGACAAACGTCTTTCTCAGATCTGCATCCCCTTAACAATTGTATGTATTGAGCCGTACTGTATTGTACCCATTCTGCAATCTGTTAAATAAAGTTTTCATTCATTCATTCATTCACCATCTTGCAAGTTGCAACGTTGTTTAAGATATCAATCAAAGCATTGCAACGTTAGAATAGTTAGGATATCAATTGTGCATGAAAGGACTATATTTATATTGTTTGATTAGTATTATGAGATTCCCTGGCAGATTTCGTACAGTCAAAATCCATTGATCAACTTGAGTTTCAGTGAACACATTGCACTCACCAAAGTCTGCGGTGGTCGAGATGTAGTAACGTTACGTTAGTCCAGTTGACTCCAGCAGCGCCTCAAACATGTTCTTTATCTCGTTTCCATGTTGTATATTAATTATCTCTCCAAGTAGTTGCTAAATGGTTTGTTAGTTTGTTACTGCATTCTTTTTATGTAGATTCATAGCGAGCGTTTGTTTTGTTTACAATAGAGAGGGTCTATTTCTTTCCGTAGCCGCATTTCTGGTTTGCGCATTTCTGATTGGCCAGTGGCCAGACTCGCCTCGTATCATTCTATGCGGGTGGGGATGCGGATAATAATAATAATAATCACTACCGCTCGCTATCAATCTACGCCGTATATAACGCAAATAACGCAGTGACGAACCATTCAGTAACGTAAGTAGCGTTACTGAATTTCAAAAGTAATGCGTTAGAGTACTAGTTGTGGCAAAAAGTAACTTCGTTTCTGTAACGCGTTAGTCCCAACACTGGTCATAATAGAACATTCTAGAACATTTGTGATTTCACAGTATGTCATAATAGTACATTCTAGAACATTCTAGAACATTTGTGATTTCACAGTATGATGTCATAATAGTACATTCTAGAACATTCTAGAACATTTGTGATGTCACGGTATGTCATAATAGGACATTCTAGAACATTTGTGATGTCACAGTATGATGCCATAATAGAACATTCTAGAACATTTGTGATGTCACAGTATGATGTCATAATCAAACATTCTAGAACATTTGTGATGTCACAGTATGATGTCATAATCAAACATTCTAGAACATTTGTGATGTCACAGTATGACGTCATAGCAAACATTCTAGAACATTTGTGATGTCACAGTATGATGTCATAATCAAACATACTAGAACATTTGTGATGTCACAGTATGATGTCATAATAGAACATTCTAGAACATTTGTGTACAGTATATATTCAACAATTCTCTCAGAAGTTCTCGCTACTGGTCGGCTACTTGTCTGTAAGCTTGAATTATTCTGTAGATACAATTTAAAATCCCCACATGGAAAAGGAAACAATGTCCTGTACAATCCTTAATGAGCTGCGTCTGGAGGGAAGGTTCTGTGATGTGGTTATTAAAGTCAACAGCACTGAGTTGAATGCCCACAAGGCCCTCCTGTGTGACTGCAGTGACTATTTCAGGTAAGTTTAGCTTGGTTCAGGTTAGCTTGGTTCAGGTTAGCTTCATTAGTAAACAGATACCATACTGAATGTCTACTGTAAAAAGATAATATACTGTACTTTTACTGTAAAAAATACTATACTGTACTTCTACTGTAAACAGATACTATACTGTACTTCTACTGTAAACAGATACTGTACTTCTACTGTAAACCGTTACTATACTGTACTTCTACTGTAAACCGATACTATACTGTACTTCTACTGTAAACAGATACTGTACTTCTACTGTAAACCGATACTATACTGTACTTCTACTGTAAACCGATACTATACTGTACTTATACTGTAAACAGATACTATACTGTATGTCTACTGTAAAAAATATACTATACTGTATCGGCAGTTGGCCTCTGGTATGCGTGCCATTAGCGTTAGCCACGCTTCTAAGAGGTTGGCAGTCGACTACGGCTCCTTTCGACCGATTAGTCGACTATTCGACTAATAGGGGTCAGCCCTAATTACTACACAGGACAGAATGTTGTTTACTGTTTACTCATCAGATATCTCTGTACTCTGCGTCCCACAGAGCCCTCTTCACTCGCTGGAGCGACTCAGAGAAAGCAGTCTACACTATCCCTGGGGTGTCCCCGGGTATGATGCAGCTCATCATAGAGTACGCCTACACGCGCTTTGTGCTGGTGACAGCAGAGAACGTGAAAGAGCTTCTGGTGGCTGCAGACCAGCTTCGCGTCACTGGCATAGTAGGAGCGTGCTCTGACTTCCTAGAAGGCCAGCTGTCTCTGGAAAACTGTGTTGGCATGTGGAGGTTCACGGACATCTACAACTGCCCTGACCTGAGGCGCAAGGCCCATCTCTTCATCGTGTGCCACTTTGAGGAGATGCTGCGCTTCTCACAGGAGTTTGTGGAGCTGTCCCCGCAGCAACTGGTGGACATCATCGAGAGGGATGATCTGAACGTGAAGAGCGAGGAGACGGTGTTCGAGGCCGTCCTCCGTTGGATCGACCACTCCCGTGAGGAGCGTAAAACACACATCCCTTTGCTGCTGCCCAAGGTAACTAATTGTATTACGGATACGCAAACATGGTTGCTAGTGCCTGAGCCACATTTATTTTAAAATTTATTTTTATTATTTAACTTTTTCTTGTTTGTCTGTCTCTTGTCAAGGTCATTATGATTCATGTTACTGTTATTATAGTTGTCGTCGCTGTTGTCATTGTTATTATTATTATTATTATTATTATTATTATTATTATTATTATTATTATTATTATTATTATTATTATTATTATTATTATTATTATTATTATTATTATTATTATTATTATTATTATTATCATTATTATTATTATTATTATTATTATACTGTTATGTTCTGTTTTATGTATGAAAATAAAATAAAATAAAAACATTTATAAAAAAAATAATAATAATAATTGTATTACTGTGGATTACATTAAAACAACACTAGGTTCCCTAGTACAGTGGTTCTCAAACATTTGGGTCCAAACTGTTCCCTAGCAACAGAAACCGTCTAAAACCGATTTGTAAGTTGTACCCGCTGTCTGCTTGTCTCTTCTCAGGTTCGCATGGGCTTGATGAGGCCTGACTACTTCAGGAACAACGTCCAGAACAACCCTGTGGTGAGGGACAGCCAGGACTGCAGGGCCCTCATCCTCAGCGTCCTGAACCCCCCTGGCTCCGACAGGCTCCCAAACCCCCTGATGCGTCCACGCCTGCCCCAGGAGGTCCTATTGGCCATCGGAGGCCGGGGTGGTGGCAGCACGACCATGGAGGCTTACGATATCCGAGCCGGTGGATGGATGGATGTGAGCGTTGAGGGGGAGAGTCCCCGGTGGGGCCACGGCACTGCTTATCTCCACGGTCTGGTCTACTGCGTCGGCGGCTGGGACGGCAGTAAGCCTCTCAGCAGTGTGCGCAGGTTCAACCCCGTCACTCGCAGCTGGCTGCAGGCGGCTCCCATGCACTCACGCCGCAGTCAGCTCAGCGTGGTCGTGTTGGACGGCTGTATCTACGCCATGGGAGGGTGTGACGGACACGTGGTACTGAACACCGCCGAGCGCTACGAGCCTGAAACCGACCAGTGGACAGTGATCTCACCCATGCTGGAGCACAGGATCCACGCCGGGGCAGCAGCCCTCCAGGGCAAGGTGGGTGGAACTGAGGGACACAGGGTGCTAGATAAACACAAGGAACGTTAGATCATAAATCATAAATGTCTTTATTGCCAAGTAAGCTTGCACATACAAAAGATGTGTCTGGGTCCTTTGGTGCATCAACATTAACAGACAATTAAAGTAGAATGAAATCAAATGGAATATATAAACTAAATTAGAATATTCTTTCATATTACAGGTTTACATCTGTGGTGGCTGGCGTCTGCTCACAGCTGAGTGCTACAGCCCAGACACCGACCAGTGGACTCTGATCGCCCCCATGAGCAGCAGGCGTGGTGGCCTGGGAGTCGCTGCCTACGGAGAAGAAGTCTATGCGGTAGGCGCACACAGAGACAAATGCTTTATACTAGATATTTTTATAGATATGTATCATGTGACTTTCAATGCTTCTGTGATGCCTTCATTTCCCTAAATGGATGAATACAGTGTCTGCCTGCCTGAGCCACACACTAAAACATTCCTCTCATGTGTCCTGTCCTCAGGTGGGAGGGTGGGACGGTAGAAACATCCTGTGTAGCGCGGAGGCCTACAGCCCCTTGACTGACTCCTGGAACGCCCTGCCCAACATGCTCACCCCCCGCAGACACTTTGGCATCGCGGTGCTGGACGACCTGCTCTTCGTGGTCGGAGGCTTCACTGACTTCAGCAACACCCTCTCCAACAAGGTGGAGCGCTACGACCGGAGCAGCGTCAGGTGGACTGCAGCCGAGGACATGAAGATCCAGCGCAGTGGCCTAAGCTGCTGCATAATGCATGGCCTGCCTAACATGAGCCAGTACGCTGCTCCCCGTGGAGGAGGAGGAGGAGGAGGAGGAGGAGGAGGAGGAGGAGGAGGATGAGGAGGACTAGGAGGAGGAGGAGAGTAGGAGGAGGAGGAGGAGGAGGAGGAGGGAGGAGGAGGAGGAGGAGGAGGAGGAGGACTAGGAGGAGGAGGAGGAGGAGGAGGAGGAGGAGGAGGAGGAGGAGGAGGAGGACTAGGAGGAGGAGGAGGAGGAGGGAGGAGGAGGAGGAGCAGGAGGAGGAGGAGGAGAGGAGGAGGAGGAGCAGGAGGAGGAGGAAGAGGAGGAGGAGGAGGAGGAGGAGGAGGAGGAGGAGGAGGAGGAGGAGGAGGAGGAGCAGGAGGAGGAGGAGCAGGAGCAGGAGGAGGAGGAGAAGGAGGAGGAGGGATAAGGAGGAGGAGCAGGAGGAGGAGGAGGAGAGGAGGAGGAGGAGGAGGAGGAGGAGGAGGAGGAGGAGGAGGAGGAGGAGGAGGAGGAGGAGGAGGGGGCAGAGGGGGGGGGGGGTGGACTCCAGTTCAAAGTCACGAGATAGCAAGATAAAGCAGGGGACTTTGACACACACACACACACACACACACATGGCCGCCTAGTTATAGTTGAAAGTGGGGGTGCAATATATATATTTTATTTATTTATTTTTTGCAATGGGCGGTTTGGAGGGGGTCCGGCACGACCCCCTCCACGGCAGTTTTTTTTTACATTTAATGAACACCTGTATGTGCAATTTCCTGCAATATAGAGCCTTCAATCTTGACCAAAATAAAGCTGCTCTTTTCACTATAAAACTCAATTACTAATAATAACTTTCCCGATCCTCCCAAAGCACCTCCGTTCACATCCCCAGCAGCAGTAGCAACTTGTGAACGGACTAGCAACAACAACAACAACAACAACAACAACAACAACAACAACAACAACAATTCATTGACGATAGCAATAGCCCCAGTCAGCGTATCCTATTATTATGCAACGTCTAGGTGAGAAGTGCCGGCCGCCGGCCGGGTAGCTTTCTACAGCGGCTGGGTACTTATCATTGCGCGCACTTCTGCCCTGAGTGACCTACTAATCACACGCCGTGTAACCGCCTGTGTGCACGACTGCATGCCTGATTTTATACAGTACAGCTCAATACACGCAATTGTTAAGGGGATGCAGACCAGAGAAAGACGTTTGTCTTGTTTACATCAGGGTCCCCCTAGCCCCTTTTGTGACTGTGATGCACCGAGTGAATCCACAGTCACTTGCTCCTCAATAGGAAACCAACGTATGTTGACCATGAAGGACTGGTTCTGACCCGAACCGTTCGTTATACAAGTATCACAGAGACATTTCAAATGTACTCACAGTTGCACGAGGGTTTCAGACAGAGATACGGGATGGTTTGAAAGCTCGGCGTTGCTAATAAACATTTTAAATATCTTTTATAAACTGGTCAACACTGCATTATTTCCGGCGTTGGGTGCATGATGCGCATGCGCTGTGATCACACCAGGCAGCCAACGCCGGAAATAATGCGCACACTAAAAAAAGCAGCCATTTACCATTTAAATAAACTAGCCCCATTTTTGCCCGATGCTTAAGAGGTTAAATAATCTCAGCACGTTGGCAGCAGTATGTGTTTGCTGCTTGTTTTGTTTATTGCATAATGTACTTATGCTGCTACAATCTAGTTTCAACAGCATCCAACTGTGAGGGCTGGCCCAGTACCGCACGCTTCCAGGTACCAATTACCTTCACGCACCTGAAGGGAGTTTCAAATCAGCTCGATGGGAGCCCTTATATACTTGGGGTTTCTGAACGTTCAGTGTCGGGTCGTTTTGCTTACCACCACCTGCTGCTTGTTCCTCCCGTGGACCCGTGCCTCGTTTTTTTCCCGTTGCCCTCTGTGAGTTTTTGGAAGTATATTTTTGATGCTCTGTTTTCCTCATTCTTTCCTGGACTCAAGACCTGCATTCTGTTTTTGTGTGTTCCGTTAACACTGAAGAGGTGTCGCTTGTTTTAGTTACTGGACTCTACTTATTACTGGACTGCCTCGTAATCCCTACGCTCGTTTATTGACGCTCTTTTTCTCTGTTCCTCCCGAGTGGATATACAAGAAGCTGCAGAGCCGCAGAGCCAGGGCCGCAGCGCCACAGAGCCAACTCTGCTCTGGGCCGAGCTGCAGAGCCGCAGAGCCTACTCTGCTCAAGGACATTCCCCCTGAATGTTTTATGTTGTTTTTTTGCTCTTTCTGTTTGTAAATAAATACGCCCATTGTTTTTGGCTAACTCTGAACTACCTGTCTGTGTCGTGCTGTTGGGGTTGTTTACAAACCATAACACCAACAGGCCTTCTCCTCCTTATGCCTTATGTTGAAAACCTCCAAGACCAAGGTCATGTGGTTCAGTAACACGGGTTCTGTGCCCAATCCCCCCCCCCCATATAAAACCCCTCAACATAATGATCCTAGAGCAGATCTCTGAATGTATATGGGTATATGGCTGGACAACACACTTTTCCCATCATATTAACAAGTTGCAAGCAAAATTGGTTTTCTGTACAGGATTCACTCTTCTTTCACTTTTTCTGCTAGACTAGAAAATGACAGTTCTGTTTCGTAATGGCTCTCGCTCGGCGTCACTCTCTGCACTGTACCTCGCTCGTGCACGCGCACTGAATAAAAAATTCCACAATGTACCTTTACATCCCAACATTCGTCTGACCACACCCCTATCAGCTTACCTTCATAAGCAGGTGTGTGGCCACCTACTCGCCTCCTTCTTCGCTTTCACCACAAGGAAGTGCCTTCGGTAGATCCCCACTTGACGAGGTTGCTAGTAGAAGAAAGTTGGAAAACAAGAGATACGTTGACATCATATCTTTATTTTCTCTCTCACTATTTTCGAGAAAATACGGCGATATTGTCTTCGTTACTGGAGTGTCTGGAAGATGATGATCATTCTACACCTCCACCGGGTTTTTTTGTATTAGGAGCTCACGCTGCTGACATGCTTCCCAACTACAATCCTCCTTGCTGCGGCTGATGGGGTAAGACCCTCCAGCAACACAGCTGGACTGTAGGACGCACCGATTGTTGTGAGAAGCGGTGGGTTCCAGGTTGGGTGAGTAATGTTGGCTTGCGAGCACCACTTGTCTGTTAGTGATATGGGGGCTAGCTGACAATGTTACGAAAACCGGCCCCAGATTAGGGTCTTTTGTTCAGCCTTTTTAGGCGACGGCGGAGGATCTTGGTTTGAAGCCCATTATAGTCAACTAGTGGGCCACAACCAGTAACTGGTGATCCCAGGATTATCTGGACGAGTGGATGCTTCTCTGTCACCGTGTAGGCCCCATCTTTCATATACAAATGAGAGTATACCCTAAACGAGGAAATGTGGGCATGGATGTTCGTTATCGGGAGATCCATGTTCAAGTCGGCTACAGCCCAGATGGGACTTGTGCTGGCTCCGCCGGATGTCTGGTAAAATCACTGTTGTAAACTGTGTTGACATCTCTTTTTCTCTTCTCTCTTAAAAGGTGAGGAGGGTTTCAGAACGGCGGCCTGTCTGAAGTGTGGCTTGTTATATCGTTGTGTACAAGTTCAGGTGATAGCTACTTAGCTTGCGTGCTAGTTGTGGCCTACCTGTTAGCCAGTCAGCTGTTAGCTGCGGCGCTAGCCCATTGTGTCACTAGGCTAGGAAACGTTAGCTTGCAGCTATCGGTCGAGAGCGGCTGTTAGCTTGATGCTACACTGTTGAACATTGCTGTGACTATAACATGCCTTGAAACACTCTGACTACGACATCATCTTTGACAGAGGATGTTAGTCGAACCTACCCGGAGCCCGGCCGGCGAGGACTGACAAACACAGGAATGCTGTGTTTACCTTCGGTGCCCCGTTAGCCAGACTGCAGTTCGCTTGGCCGGCGTTCGTGGTAGGAAGGTCCTGACCAGACCTTAAAACGCGTCTTCTTCCTTACCTTCTGAATGTTTTGTAATAACTATGTTTTCCAAAACGAGTGTTGCTGCAATGCATTGAGGATACGACGTGTGTTGTGTGTGAATTGTCTTGTCACTGGTATACCTTCTCCATGCAAATCGGGTTGTTGTTACATATGTAAAAATGATCTGGTTAGTTGTGTTGAGAAACATCATGTGTGTTCATGTACCGTGTACTCACAACTAAGGGGGTTAATTAACCTATAAAGCTATGCTTAGTGACATATGAGTGAAGAATGATTCTTTTTCTCAGCCTGTAATGACAATGAACAGTGTGTTCACATATTAACAGGTTTACCTGTTCAACTAGCCGTATCAAGGGTAAGGTAGGAGGGGTGTTTTTCCCCCTGGTTCCCTGGGCTTCCCCCCCCTCCTTTCAGACATGTTGTTTACAATATATTGTGTCACTGTGTTGTAGGGATACGATGTAACCCTTAGCTTAGTTGCTGGGGTTGTGCTAACCGCTTGAGAAACTATATTTTCCTAAAGAAAAGATTGTTTGGTCACTTTTCGTGTGTGCTTAGCAAGGCCTGTGGCCGATACTAATCGAGAATTATGTATTCTCTCATTATGAAAAACGGCGTTCCTCTGTAGAGTGTTTTTGCCATTTTTTGTGGTGATAAAGGGTTGTGAGTGTCGTATGATCTACAACTGGGTTAGGTTGGCCACAGAAGCACATGTGTAAGTCTGGTACTGGGGCTCTTAAGGGGGCCCTCTCTATTCTGTGTTTTTTCCTTAGTAAAAATCAGATAGCAGGTTAGCACATGAGCTGTGTGAAGCTGTTAAGAAGACACTTCATGTAGCAGACTATGACTGTGTCATGCTCTATTTGTCATTACATCGTATCATGGGTGTGGGGTCGTAAAGGGGTGAACTGGTAATCCTTTCCTCCCCTTCTTTGATGGGCAGGGGTTAAGACCTCCTGTCCTTCAAGGTTCCTGTCATGTTGCTGTTCGGCACGTTACAGGGTAAGAGGGGGGGGGGGGAGTTTCCTGGTCCCACGCCCTGGAATATTGGGCGTGTGCACCGCAGAAATTCCCCCGCCATAGAGTACCTCACTGTGCGCGTCTCTGTTGGTAAGACTTCCGTGAGCTGTTCGGGTCCATATGATGGATCTGTTTCAGGGAGTGGTCAGGGCTCCTCCTCACGAAGCTCCTACTCTGGCCTTCTGTGAGTTAGGACTCTCCTTCCATGTGAGGGAGCCTCCTCAGAGTGCAGAGCCTCCTCCTCAGATTGTCAAGGTGAGTAGAACTTCAAAAAGGAGTCCTGCTCTATTGTGTGTGTATTCGATTCAATTCGATTATTGAGTGTGTATGGGTTCAGTGCCTCCTCCTCGGAGAGCCCTAAACCAAGATTTTACATGGCTCAATGTTGCAATATATTCTTTTCAATCTGTACAGCTCGCGTGGGAAGTCTCTCTGGGGATTTCCGTCTCCTCCCTATGGGAGGGTGGTGGGATGTAAAAATGTAAACTATTTTTACCCTCAGCTATGTCACAAGGGATTCATGTCGGTCTGTGTTCTTTCTTTTTTGGAATAAAAAGAGGAAGGTACATGAAGCACGACGGCTCCGTGTCGTTCTCCCAGGCGACTTGGAGGAACAATGTTTGGTGTCTTGCTAGACTATCCATTGATGTGTTTGGGTCTCGACGCATACATAGTGCTGGCTCGGTGTGTTTCTGTGACAGAATCACACAGGGGCTAAGTGCGCCTTGGTTGCTTGTTAAAACAGCGTTTTTATAGGGCAACTGGGATGGAGTTTTGTCTCTTCCGAGCGCCAGTTTACTAGGTTGTCTCGATGAATTCTCGTTCATATCTGGGGGATGTTAACGGAATAGATCTGAACATAGGTAGAGGGGTCTCACGCCCTTGGGGTGGGCCACTGAGCACGGTCTAAATGGGGACCGTCTGGGTGGCGCCCTCTTTTCATGTTTTAGATCGACACGCATACCTGCCCTCTCTCCTGGAGTGGCCAGGTTGGCGTGGTTAGGACACGGGACTGGTCTGGTCACGCTGGTCCAGGTCAGTTAACCCGTACCCTGAGGGACTTGTGCTTTTTTCGGGGGGAAAAATGCCAGGTCGGTCCGGGTGTCACAGGGTTAGGCGCTATGGAGACCCTTGTTGGGTACATATTGTACACTGCACTATCGTAATGGCTTACGGCTATGCCAACCTGTACACGTCCGATCTCGTCAGATCTCGGCCGCTACGCAGGTTCGGTCCTGGTTAGTACTTGGTTGGGAGACCGCCTGGGAATACCAAGTGCGGTGTGCTTAGGGCTGGTTCTCCATTCTTTTCGCTCCTCTCTCACGCGTGGCGAAGAGGGGGCTGTTGGGGTGGTCTTGGACCTCCTCTGGTAACCCTGTGCTTCCCGTGCCGCCGGGCCCGGTCCGAAGTAATGTTTCGTCGACCCGTAGGCCTGGAATAACCCTTTTTTGAAAACTGAAACACTTGTACTGCGGTATAGCCGGTGTATACCCGCAGGTGTGTTTTGGAGTTTTTTCTTGAGGGGTTATAGGAACGACCACCGCATAGGGTAACGACAGGGTGGTTGGTTCCCTGGTGTGTTGGAGCAGAGTCAACTCCCGGGTTACCCGGTTGAGTGTGCCCCTGCACGTTCATGACGTCTGCCAATCATGTCAGCCTTCTCTGCCTCATACCCTCTGGGTTTTTTTTTTTTTAAAGGAGGCTTTGTCATGGTGATCAACAACGCCAGCATACGCCCCTTCCGCCGGGGCGGCTGTTTTCAGCTGACTCCTTTGGCGCCTGTCTCGTCCGCAGTGCTCCAGGCTCAGGTTACAGCCTGTTGCCTGGTTTCCCCGGTGCGCTGCCTGCTTCCGTTGGTTAACCTTTTTTGTGTGCTTACGGCCATGCTGGCTGCCTGTTCTGCAGGGTCAGTGTGCCAGGCGGTGTGCTATTGGGGGGAAAGGGCCCGCTCTTGAGAGGGGCCTTATCCGAATACGCTGGCGATGTGGGGGGCGGTGTCACTAAGTGACCACCTGGTGGGGTCTTGATGCCTGGTGTCATTGACCTCTCCAGGCCCCCGTTTTCCAGGGGATCCAGTCCCTTTGGTGGGTCTGGGTCTTGCTTCGCGCTCCGCTGCTACGGCCTTGTCACAGGGTTGGGTTTGCTCTTGACCCCGTGATTTCTGGGGGCAGTAACGAGGTTGTTCCTTCCGTTCGTTCCCGGGTGGCATGCGGGTTGTGCGTGTGTGTAGTCGTGGGGTCAGGCCACGGTCTGCTCACCCTGTGCGTTGAATTGCTTGAGTGCCTCTTCGCACGGTCAGGTCCGTCGCCCTCCCGGAAACCTCCAATAGGGGGGGTGCCCTCCATTAGGGGGGGTCGGGGGGGCTCGGTCCTCCCCGATCTGAAGGTTGTGGGGGGCCTCAGCGGGGTACATTTGTCGGCCGATGGCTCTCACTCGGCCTCCCTTGTGCAGAGAGTGACGCTGAGCGAGAGCCATTACGAAACAGAACGATAGGTTATAAGTAGTGGTGAGTAGTGGTGACGCTCGGCGTCCGACACCGCTGCAGCCCTTGATCTCACCTTGTGGTGAAAGCTTGGGAAGGAGGCGAGTAGGTGGCCACACACCTGCTTATGAAGGTAAGCTGATAGGGGTGTGGTCAGACGAATGTTGGGATGTAAAGGTACATTGTGGAATTTTTTATTCAGTGCGCGTGCACGAGCGAGGTACAGTGCAGAGAGTGACCACTACTCACAGAACTTGGTTATAGTTATAACCTATCGTTATTCTCCTGCTAGACTCTGGGGACACCATCTGCCGGTCTGCTGCAAGACTACTCTGCAGAAGCTTGATGTTCTCTATCACTCTGCTGTCCGTTTCTCTACAAATGCCCCTTTCAGAACTCACTGCACTGTATATTTCTCTATAAACTGGCCCTCCTTACAGACCCTTTCAGAACTCACTGCACTGTATATTCCTCTATAAACTGGCCATCCTTACAGCCCCTTTCAGAACTCACTGCACTGTATATTCCTCTATAAACTGGCCATCCTTACAGCCCCTTTCAGAACTCACTGCACTGTATATTCCTCTATAAACTAGCCATCCTTACAGACCCTTTCAGAACTCACTGCACTGTATATTCCTCTATAAACTGGCCATCCTTACAGCCCCTTTCAGAACTCACTGCACTGTATATTCCTCTATAACAGGGGTGGGCAATTATTTTTCCCAGGGGGCCGAATGAGCAACTGAAAATATGTTGGGGGGCCGGGCCAAAATTCCAAACTCAATTATGCATAATATACATTTTATTTCTATATAAAAAGCAGTAAATGGCATTGTTTTGACCCCTGGTAAGAGTGTATGTTATTATTTGGCAATTAAAAGGTGAGGTTAGCTTTCAAAAATATCATTTATTCAAATAGAATTTATTTCCAAAATGATAAACAAAATGTGAAACATTAATAACAAAAGGCATTTTGAGTTTCATATACTATTAAAACAAGGATTTTCTTAGCTTTCTAAAGACATCACATCATCTTATAGCAAAAATAAACAAGACATGTCACTGAACTGTGTAAAGAAAAGTGTCCCAGTTTTGTAGCCTTTTTTACTTTACATGCCTATATTAAACATTTAATGTTTTCAGAACTGTGCAAAATATATATTTCCACATTTTAGTGTTCTTCAGTTATTTTTTTTTTCATTCAGTGTGAGAAATCCAGTCTCTGTTGAGCTTTAACAAGTCCATCAAAGTCAGGTTGCATGTCTGAGGTGGAGATGCGAAGCACAGCTGCCAGATGTTCATCAGTGAGAGAGGATCTGTACCTGGACTTGGTAAACGTCATGACTGAGAATGTCTGTTCACATAATGTAGGTGGATCCAAAGAGAACCAACATCTCCTAAGCGTATATTGTGCGTGTGAACGTTGACATGAAAAGAAAAAAGTGTAAAAAAAAATAGAAAAAAAAAAAAAATTATTATCATGTAATCTTTCGCGGGCCGGTCAGATGCCCAGGTCTGCTCTATAATCTGGCCATCCTTCTCTTCCTTTAGGCCCATCTAACGCCTTCCTCCCCTCCTCCAGTGTTTTTCTCTTCCGCCTCATTTAATGGTCATCCTGCAAACTGTGCTTTTCTACCCGTCGCTGGACTTCAACGGACTCGACTGACTTCTCAAGAAGAGGTACTGATCAATGCGGCTAATTTTCTGTCTGTCGGCCACAACAAGGACAGATCTGGAGCTTCTCTCTCCCTCTACCGCTCCACCCCGGCCTCCATCGCGAGGCCTTCATCATCCTACTCATAGTGCTGTTCTCTATGGTTCTAGTTCTCATCATCCTACTCATAGTGCTGTTCTCTATGGTTCTAGTTCTCACCATCCTACTCATAGTGCTGTTCTCTATGGTTCTAGTTCTCACCATCCTACTCACAGTGCTGTTCTCTATGGTTCTAGTTCTCACCATCCTACTCATAGTGCTGTTCTCTATGGTTCTAGTTCTCACCATCCTACACATAGTGCTGTTCTCTATGGTTCTAGTTCTGGGGGGCCGGTCAGAGATACCGTCCTCCATTGAACCTCTCATCCAACTCATAGTCCAGTCAATTCGTCTGTCACTGTGTAATCTGCATCTTCCGCCCCTGGTGCTCTCGCAGACTCTGGGAGTATTTCTCCTGTATTTGTCATTTGTTTGGGTGCAGCAATACTGTTTAGAAGTCTACACCACCGCTGTAATGAGGTGCTAACCCATGCCAGCCCCTGATGGGGTCGAGTCCCTATAGTTGTCCGTCAGCTGCTCTATTCACAGCGGTCACTAACTAGGCTACATCTGAATTTATAATAAAAACAGAAGATACTTGTGCCCTAATGATAACGATAAGCGCACAATGAAGAAAGTAGGGATGTCCAATATTATCGGCCTACCGATATTATCGGCCGATATTGGCATTCAAATGTAATATCGGAAATTATCTGTAACCTTTATTTACCCAGGCAAGCAAGTAAGAACAAATTCTTATTTTATTTATTGTCAAAAGTATGCATAATGTTGTGTTAATTCCACAACAAGAGATATGTAATGTTAATTACCTGAAATTATTACGTTTTTTGGGGGGGGAAACCCTGCATATATCCATATCGGTTGATATCGGAAATTAAGAGTTGGACAATATCGGTGTATCGGATATCGGTAAAAAAGCCAATATCGAACATCCCTAGAAGAAACCAAATCCCATTGCCAAGAGAAAGTCTGACATGCCTATAAATAACTACACTATGGAACTACATACTATAATAATGATCATAATGGCCCCCAAAAACAGCGTAGGAAACGTCAACAGGCCCTTTGATGTGAACTCTGCAGGTATTGACAACGCTGATGCTACATACCTACCGTACCACATGTCCCCATATGGTCTCTGCATTACTGGAAACTCCTACACGTTGGTGTGAACGAAACAGGATCAAAATAAATGTAGGATAAAGCTGACCCGGGGGCAGGCGAGTGGGCTTAAGCAAACGTTTATTCCAATCAGCGTGCGTCCCGGAACACTGTATATGTATATATCCCAGATTCTATGTTTTCCCCCAGGTACGACGCAGCCTCCGTGCGCGCCAGGGTTATGGACAGCGTTGGAATGTTAATGGTTTTCCGATAATTACAGCTATCTGCGCCGCTGCGACTCAGGGCGGTTTATAAACACGGCCGTGTTTGTCTGTTTATTTTCACATCGACAGGGGGGGGAAGCGGCGTTCGGGTTCGCTACTGCGCCGAGTTTAAGTTGACTTCACGTAAAATAAAACGGAGGAAGTCTGCGCTTTCGATCGTGACCGGCGTCTCGTCGTGGCATATCGCTACTACAGTAGGCGCCGCGTGGACGAAACGCAGTGGAGATTTCACAAGAGAGACGACATTTTTTTTGTTGAATTTGTGGGAATAAAACACAATAAGCACCGACCAGGAAGCAACATTGTTTTCCCGCCGATTTTATCTCTGGTCAGGTTTGGTGCGGCACGGTGGCACAGCGGTTAGCACTGCTGCCTCACAGCAAGAAGGTTGGAACCCCAGCAGGGGGCCTTTCTGTGTGGAGTCTGCATGTTCTCCCCGTGTTCGTGTGGGTTTCCTCCGGGTTCTCTGGTTTCCTCCCACACCATGAAAAAAAAAATACATGCATCTTATGTAGGGAGTACAGATGAAAACTAGCTCATTAGCTAACTCTGGCACGTTCACGTTGATGTGGAAACTGAAGATGTTGATTCATGTGCACTGTCCCTGGGTAAAACATGTTCAGGACTGATAGGGGATACACAATTCTTTACTACAATGTAAATACAGTACAGCATACAGTAGGCTTGTTATGCGTGGGTATATTTGTATCCCTGTTAGTTAGGTTGTTCGTCCGTTCCACGTATGTTGTGTTCATGTAATCTTGATCTGTGTTCTCCAGTGTTTTGTATTGTGTTCCTTGTCCTGTGCCTTAGTTGTAGTTCCTTGTCTTTGCTTCCTCTAGGCAACACCAAAATGTATGTATTTTTACATTTTCTGCAAAAAAAATGCCCAGAACAATATCCAAATAAATGTCTGTCACTCACTGAGGAAAAGGTGTATTTGCACCAAATTTGACATGGAGGTTCAGAACACCTAAATAAAACGTTCCATGTTGAATAAACAATAATTCCCTGGTAAACTATATGCAGTTATGCAACAAAACAAAAGGTTTGACTGGCCGTTTTTACACAAAGGCAGGGGTGCGTTGGTCATGGGACGGGGGTTGCACGGCGAGCAACCGGTTCTGTGAGCAGAAGCACGCGCACGCACATGCACGGCTGTGCACGTGCGTGCACACAGGAATGCACTGCACTCGACTGATGTGCCAACTCGCCACGTATACCCACCTGGCTACCCTGCATGACAATAGCTCAGGTCGTCAGGTGTGTTCAAATACGTCCTCAGTATACAATCACACAAAACTTGTGAATGAAATGTGTTACATTCCATTCCTAGAGGCCATTAGGCACTGTCTTTAGTCTGTGCGCATGCGAGGGAACATTTATGCGCATGCACGGGAGCGTGCACGTGGCGTCATTAAAACACAGTGCAACCAGGTATGAAATCATCAACGCACCACTGCACAAAGGTACACAAAGGTAATATATGATGGTGACTTTACACTGCACCGGAAATAAAGGGTATAGGTTCCCCTGAATCATTCAAGGTATAACACTTGATACTGACTCTCAGAATTGGCACAAATAAAACACTAATGTCCAGGCAAACCTTTGTCTATGTAGGCTTTAGATCAGGATGGTCAACCAGTCAGAGACTAAGAGCCACGGAAATGACTGTGGTGCCACAATGAGCCACACCATATATATCCTTTGTTTCAGTCACGGCACCCTTCATAAGTACTTCAAGTTTAGATGGTTAAACTATTTCTTTCTAAATAGTTTTCTAGCCTCTTTGCCTTTTATATTAAATAAGATATTACCTTCTACATTCAGGAAGGATATAATACCGAACTGGCTTTAACTGAGTACTCTTTTTTTCCTATTAAGATACCCTCTGCTCTACACCAAGCTCTTAGTATAACCTGTTTATCCCATAATATGCTCAGTAACCTCCACAATAATCTGAGCACACCGGGGCGCACCTTTATAAACCTGGTAGGTAGGGGACTTCATTCGGCCCTGGGGCCGATTGCACGCCTTACTACAGCTTCCACTTCCTCCCATCTTGATGTCCTAATATCCATCTCATACATTACCTCTCCTAATGGTGGTATATCAGGAGGAAGGCCCATTTAATGGTAAATGGTAAATGGCTGCATTTATATAGCAGCTTTTATCCAAAACGCTTTACAATTTTGTTCCTCACATTTGACCCGTTCACTCACACATTCACACACCGATGACAGAGGCAACCTATGCAAGGTGCCAATCGGGAGCAATTAGGGGTTAAGTGTCTTGCTCAAGGACACATGGACAAGCTGCCTGGGAGGAGCGGGAATCGAACCGGATTACCAGATGATTACCACTGTCCGCCCCTGTACTCTCTATTCTTTCTTGTATCTGAGAACATGTTTTTTTTTTTTTTTTTTTTTTTTAGCTTTGAGTTTCCCTCCCTTTCCTTGGCTGAACATTCCCTTAACAAACGTATGGATCCTATAAAATGCTGTCCTGACTCACTCCTCCTTCTTTCTCTTCCTCCTCAGTTGTTCTGCCCTCCTGAGTACTGCTAGCCGACTCCTTAGCTCTTCCTGCAAAACATTAATTCCTTTAGGCCCATCCCCTCCTCCAGTGTCTTCCTTTAGGCCCATCCCTCCTCCAGTGTCTTCCTTTAGGCCCATCCCTCCTCCAGTGTCTTCCTTTAGGCCCATCCCTCCTCCAGTGTCTTCCTTTAGGCCCATCCCTCCTCCAGTGTCTTCCTTTAGGCCCATCCCCTCCTCCAGTGTCTTCCTTTAGGCCCATCCCCTCCTCCAGTGTCTTCCTTTAGGCCCATCCCTCCTCCAGTGTCTTCCTTTAGGCCCATCCCCTCCTCCAGTGTCTTCCTTTAGGCCCATCTAACACCTTCCTCCCCTCCTCCAGTGTCTTCCTTTAGGCCCATCCCCTCCTCCAGTGTCTTCCTTTAGGCCCATCCCCTCCTCCAGTGTCTTCCTTTAGGCCCATCCCTCCTCCAGTGTCTTCCTTTAGGCCCATCCCCTCCTCCAGTGTCTTCCTTTAGGCCCATCCCCTCCTCCAGTGTCTTCCTTTAGGCCCATCTAACACCTTCCTCCCCTCCTCCAGAGTCTTCCTTTAGGCCCATCTAACACCTTCCTCCCCTCCTCCAGTGTCTTCCTTTAGGCCCATCTAACACCTTCCTCCCTCCTCCAGTGTCTTCCTTTAGGCCCATCTAACACCTTCCTCCCCTCCTCCAGTGTCTTCCTTTAGGCCCATCTAACACCTTCCTCCCCTCCTCCAGTGTCTTCCTTTAGGCCCATCTAACACCTTCCTCCCTCCTCCAGTGTCTTCCTTTAGGCCCATCTAACGCCTTCCTCCCCTCCTCCAGTGTGTTCCTTTAGGCCCATCTAACACCTTCCTCCCTCCTCCAGTGTCTTCCTTTAGGCCCATCTAACACCTTCCTCCCCTCCTCCAGTGTCTTCCTTTAGGCCCATCTAACGCCTTCCTCCCCTCCTCCAGTGTCTTCCTTTAGGCCCATCTAACACCTTCCTCCCTCCTCCAGTGTCTTCCTTTAGGCCCATCTAACACCTTCCTCCCCTCCTCCAGTGTCTTCCTTTAGGCCCATCTAACGCCTTCCTCCCCTCCTCCAGTGTCTTCCTTTAGGCCCATCTAACACCTTCCTCCCCTCCTCCAGTGTCTTCCTTTAGGCCCATCTAACACCTTCCTCCCCTCCTCCAGTGTCTTCCTTTAGGCCCATCTAACACCTTCCTCCCCTCCTCCAGTGTCTTCCTTTAGGCCCATCTAACACCTTCCTCCCTCCTCCAGTGTCTTCCTTTAGGCCCATCTAACACCTTCCTCCCCTCCTCCAGTGTCTTCCTTTAGGCCCATCTAACACCTTCCTCCCTCCTCCAGTGTCTTCCTTTAGGCCCATCTAACACCTTCCTCCCCTCCTCCAGTGTCTTCCTTTAGGCCCATCTAACACCTTCCTCCCCTCCTCCAGTGTCTTCCTTTAGGCCCATCTAACACCTTCCTCCCCTCCTCCTCTTCCTTTAGGCCCATCTAACACCTTCCTCCCCTCCTCCAGTGTCTTCCTTTAGGCCCATCTAACACCTTCCTCCCTCCTCCAGTGTCTTCCTTTAGGCCCATCTAACACCTTCCTCCCCTCCTCCAGTGTCTTCCTTTAGGCCCATCTAACACCTTCCTCCCTCCTCCAGTGTCTTCCTTTAGGCCCATCTAACACCTTCCTCCCCTCCTCCAGTGTCTTCCTTTAGGCCCATCTAACACCTTCCTCCCTCCTCCAGTGTTTTCCTTTAGGCCCATCTAACACCTTCCTCCCCTCCTCCAGTGTCTTCCTTTAGGCCCATCTAACACCTTCCTCCCCTCCTCCAGTGTCTTCCTTTAGGCCCATCTAACACCTTCCTCCCCTCCTCCAGTGTCTTCCTTTAGGCCCATCTAACACCTTCCTCCCCTCCTCCAGTGTCTTCCTTTAGGCCCATCTAACACCTTCCTCCCTCCTCCAGTGTCTTCCTTTAGGCCCATCTAACACCTTCCTCCCCTCCTCCTCTTCCTTTAGGCCCATCTAACACCTTCCTCCCCTCCTCCAGTGTCTTCCTTTAGGCCCATCTAACACCTTCCTCCCTCCTCCAGTGTCTTCCTTTAGGCCCATCTAACACCTTCCTCCCCTCCTCCAGTGTCTTCCTTTAGGCCCATCTAACACCTTCCTCCCTCCTCCAGTGTCTTCCTTTAGGCCCATCTAACACCTTCCTCCCTCCTCCAGTGTCTTCCTTTAGGCCCATCTAACACCTTCCTCCCCTCCTCCAGTGTCTTCCTCAGTGTTGTGCTAGTTACTGAAAAATAGTAACTCGGTTACTTTACTAGTTACTTCATTTCAAAGTAACTTTGTTACTGTACTAGTTACTTACACCCAAAAGTAATGAGTTACTGTGAAAAGTAACTAGTTATTTAAAAAAAAAAAAAAAAAGATTGCTCCCGAGTCCCGTACTCAAAATCGGTTGATCAACTTGACAGTTTCCATTCACATCACCGAACTCTGCTAAGCAATGTGGTCTAGATACAAACACAAATCTGACACAAACAAATGTTGTCCCGAGTCGATATAATAAGAAGTGCGCCGGTTGAAGGAACAGCCTTGATGTCGCCGGAGCGTTTCATTATAACCATTATAATTCAAGGGTACTACGACTATGCGTGCACCTCATGGTACCAAAGCACCTCAAAGGCGCTTAAAACAAAATTACAAACATCACAAAACAAACTGGTCAGACTACTACTTGACCTGAACCCCAGAACCCACCTCACCCCTGCCCACTTTGACAACCTAGGATGGCTTAGAGTAGACGACAGAGTACAGCAACTTGCAATGGGCCTGGTCTACAAGATACACTATACGACCGGGGTACCCATGTACATGTCAAAATACTTCCCAAAGGTCAGTGAATACCACAACCACTACACCAGAGGAAGCTCAACAAATCATGTAAAACCCAGATTCGGCTCAAACAAGGGACTAAACACGTTTCGCAATTATGCCACAACAATGTGGAACGCCCTACCCAAAGCTAGGGGTAACAGTACTGTATATTTGAATACCGTTTATGTCACAAATGTATCAGTACTAAATACCTATATGTCCCTATGCCATAAATGTCATGTATGTTGTGTATGTCATAAATGTCTATATGAATTGAAAATGGGGGACCCTGATGGAAACAAGACAAACTTCTTTCTCAGGTCTGCATCCCCTTAACAATTGTGTGTATTGAGCCGTACTGTATTGTACCCATTCTGCAATCTGTTAAATAAAGTTTTCATTCATTCATTCATTCATTCACCATCTTGCAAGTTGCAACGTTGTTTAAGATATCAATCAAAGCATTGCAACGTTAGAATAGTTAGGATATCAATTGTGCATGAAAGGACTATATTTATATTGTTTGATTAGTATTATGAGATTCCCTGGCAGATTTCGTACAGTCAAAATCCGTTGATCAACTTGAGTTTCAGTGAACACATTGCACTCACCAAAGTCTGCGGTGGTCGAGATGTAGTAACGTTACGTTAGTCCAGTTGACTCCAGCAGCGCCTCAACCATGTTCTTTATCTCGTTTCCATGTTGTATATTAATTATCTCTCCAAGTAGTTGCTAAATGGTTTGTTAGTTTGTTACTGCATTCTTTTTATGTAGATTCATAGCGAGCATTTGTTTTGTTTACAATAGAGAGGGTCTATTTCTTTCCGTAGCCGCATTTCTGGTTTGCGCATTTCTGATTGGCCAGTGGCCAGACTCGCCTCGTATCATTCTATGCGGGTGGGGATGCGGATAATAATAATAATAATAATAATAATAATAATCACTACCGCTCGCTATCAATCTACGCCGTATATAACGCAAATAACACAGTGACGAACCATTCAGTAACGTAAGTAGCGTTACTGAATTTCAAAAGTAATGCGTTAGAGTACTAGTTGCGGCAAAAAGTAACTTCGTTTCTGTAACGCGTTAGTCCCAACACTGGTCATAATAGAACATTCTAGAACATTTGTGATTTCACAGTATGTCATAATAGTACATTCTAGAACATTCTAGAACATTTGTGATTTCACAGTATGATGTCATAATAGTACATTCTAGAACATTCTAGAACATTTGTGATGTCACAGTATGATGTCATAATAGGACATTCTAGAACATTTGTGATGTCACAGTATGATGCCATAATAGAACATTCTAGAACATTTGTGATGTCACAGTATGATGTCATAATCAAACATTCTAGAACATTTGTGATGTCACAGTATGACGTCATAGCAAACATTCTAGAACATTTGTGATGTCACAGTATGATGTCATAATCAAACATACTAGAACATTTGTGATGTCACAGTATGATGTCATAATAGAACATTCTAGAACATTTGTGTACAGTATATATTCAACAATTCTCTCAGAAGTTCTCAGATCGCTACTTGTCAGCTACTTGTCTGTAAGCTTGAATATATTCTGTAGATACCATTTTAAAATCCCCACATGGAAAAGGAAACAATGTCCTGTACAATCCTTAATGAGCTGCGTCTGGAGGGAAGGGTCTGTGATGTGGTTATTAAAGTCAACAGCACTGAGTTGAATGCCCACAAGGCCCTCCTGTGTGACTGCAGTGACTATTTCAGGTCAGTTTAGCTTGGTTCAGGTTAGCTTAGTTCAGGTTAGCTTCATTAGTAAACAGATACCATACTGAATGTCTACTGTAAAAAGATAATATACTGTACTTTTACTGTAAAAATATACTATACTGTACTTCTACTGTAAACAGATACTATACTGTACTTCTACTGTAAACCGATACTGTACTTCTACTGTAAACCGATACTATACTGTACTTCTAC
>NW_028171112.1:65000-85000 GCF_963971535.1 Notolepis coatsorum
TATAGTCCAGTAGGGTGTGTTAATGTAACACAGTGGGGGGGGGGGGGGTCAGTGAGTGTCCTGAGCCTTGTTGATGAGGCTCACTGCAGAGGGGAAGAAACTGTTCTTGTGGCGTGAGGTTCTGGCCCTGATGGACCGCAGCCTCCTGCCAGAGGGGAGTGTCTCAAACAGGTTGTGACCGGGGTGGTAGTGGTCAGAGGGGAGTGTCTCAAACAGGTTGTGACCGGGGTGGTAGGGGTCAGAGGGGAGTGTCTCAAACAGGTTGTGACCGGGGTGGTAGGGGTCAGAGGGGAGTGACTCAAACAGGTTGTGACCGGGGTGGTAGGGGTCAGAGGGGAGTGTCTCAAACAGGTTGTGACCGGGGTGGTAGTGGTCAGAGGGGAGTGTCTCAAACAGGTTGTGACCGGGGTGGTAGGGGTCAGAGGGGAGTGACTCAAACAGGCTGTGACCGGGGTGGTAGGGGTCAGAGGGGAGTGACTCAAACAGGTTGTGACCGGGGTGGTAGGGGTCAGAGGGGAGTGTCTCAAACAGGTTGTGACCGGGGTGGTAGGGGTCAGAGGGGAGTGTCTCAAACAGGTTGTGACCGGGGTGGTAGGGGTCAGAGGGGAGTGACTCAAACAGGTTGTGACCGGGGTGGTAGGGGTCAGAGGGGAGTGTCTCAAACAGGTTGTGACCGGGGTGGTAGGGGTCAGAGGGGAGTGTCTCAAACAGGTTGTGACCGGGGTGGTAGGGGTCAGAGGGGAGTGACTCAAACAGGTTGTGACCGGGGTGGTAGGGGTCAGAGGGGAGTGACTCCAACAGGTTGTGACCGGGGTGGTAGGGGTCGGAGGGGAGTGACTCAAACAGGTTGTGACCGGGGTGGTAGGGGTCAGAGGGGAGTGTCTCAAACAGGTTGTGACCGGGGTGGTAGGGGTCAGAGGGGAGTGACTCAAACAGGTTGTGACCGGGGTGGTAGGGGTCAGAGGGGAGTGTCTCAAACAGGTTGTGACCGGGGTGGTAGGGGTCAGAGGGGAGTGACTCAAACAGGTTGTGACCGGCGTGGTAGGGGTCAGAGGGGAGTGACTCAAACAGGCTGTGACCGGGGTGGTAGGGGTCAGAGCGGTGTGCGCAGACATGTTGTTCTCCCTCTGAACACCGTTGACCCTCGTGAATTTGTGTCTTATTTACTTGTTTTAGGCCAAATTCGTCTCAATACAAGATTTATTTGACTGTTAAGGAGGTTATTTGTCTCATTGTATTCATGTAAGATATCTAGGGACGGGCCGGCTGGTATGATGCTATGCCCTCTGTGTCTTTTACAATAAAGCTGAGAAAAGGATTCTTACAAAACATCAGACCAGATGTTTTTAAATGTTAATGGAACCTAGAGCAGCAACAGCACCAGGCTATGGAACCGTTATGTTTTCCAGCTCCTACCTCTCAGCTGGAACTTAAAAACAGGCATCTGGCAACCAGTACAAAGAAATGTGAGAGCACAAAACCTTTACTTCAGTGTGTTCAAACCTCTCTTACTCTATATAGCACTCAAAGTGATTTTAAATGGCAAATTACTTTGTGTATGCAATCGTCAAAATAAATAAAGGGGCGACAGTGGCTCGGGAGTTAGAGCAGTCGTCTGGCAATCCGGAGGTTCCCGTGGGATCGATTCCCGCTGCTCCCGGGCAGCGTGTCAATGTGTCCTTGAGCAAGGCACTTAACCCCTAATTAGCACCTTGCATGGTTGCCTCCGCCGTCGGTGTGTGAATGTGTGAGTGAACGGGTCAAATGTGAGGAACAAATTGTAAAGCGCTTTGGATAAAAGCTGCTATATAAAAAAGCAGCCATTTACCATTTAAATAAACTAGCCCCATTTTTGCCCGATGCTTAAGAGGTTAAATAATCTCAGCACGTTGGCAGCAGTATGTGTTTGCTGCTTGTTTTGTTTATTGCATAATGTACTTATGCTGCTACAATCTAGTTTCAACAGCATCCAACTGTGAGGGCTGGCCCAGTACCGCACGCTTCCAGGTACCAATTACCTTCACGCACCTGAAGGGAGTTTCAAATCAGCTCGATGGGAGCCCTTATATACTCGGGGTTTCTGAACGTTCAGTGTCGGGTCGTTTTGCTTACCACCACCTGCTGCTTGTTCCTCCCGTGTTGTTTCTCCGTTGTTTTCTCCAGTACGTTTCCTGGAGATCGCCGCTGTTACCCCTCTCTGCCCCGTGGACCCGTGCCTCGTTTTTTTCCCGTTGCCCTCGGTGAGTTTTTGGAAGTATATTTTTAATGCTCTGTTTTCCTCATTCTTTCCTGGACTCAAGACCTGCATTCTGTTTTTGTGTGTTCCGTTAACACTGAAGAGGTGTCGCTTGTTTTAGTTACTGGACTCTACTTATTACTGGACTGCCTCGTAATCCCTACGCTCGTTTATTGACGCTCTTTTTCTCTGTTCCTCCCGAGTGGATATACAAGAAGCTGCAGAGCCGCAGAGCCAGGGCCGCAGCGCCCCAGAGCCAACTCTGCTCTGGGCCGAGCTGCAGAGCCGCAGAGCCTACTCTGCTCAAGGACATTCCCCCTGAATGTTTTATGTTGTTTTTTTGCTCTTTCTGTTTGTAAATAAATACGCCCATTGTTTTTGGCTAACTCTGAACTACCTGTCTGTGTCGTGCTGTTGGGGTTGTTTACAAACCATAACACCAACAGGCCTTCTCCTCCTTATGCCTTATGTTGAAAACCTCCAAGACCAAGGTCATGTGGTTCGGTAACACGGGTTCTGTGCCCAATCCCCCCCCCCCATATAAAACCCCTCAACATAATGATCCTAGAGCAGATCTCTGAATTTATATGGGTATATGGCTGGACAACACACTTTTCCCATCATATTAACAAGTTGCAAGCAAAATTGGTTTTCTGTACAGGATTCACTCTTCTTTCACTTTTTCTGCTAGACTAGAAAATGACAGTTCTGTTTCGTAATGGCTCTCGCTCGGCGTCACTCTCTGCACTGTACCTCGCTCGTGCACGCGCACTGAATAAAAAATTCCACAATGTACCTTTACATCCCAACATTCGTCTGACCACACCCCTATCAGCTTACCTTCATAAGCAGGTGTGTGGCCACCTACTCGCCTCCTTCTTCGCTTTCACCACAAGGAAGTGCCTTCGGTAGATCCCCACTTGACGAGGTTGCTAGTAGAAGAAAGTTGGAAAACAAGAGATACGTTGACATCATATCTTTATTTTCTCTCTCACTATTTTCGAGAAAATACGGCGATATTGTCTTCGTTACTGGAGTGTCTGGAAGATGATGATCATTCTACACCTCCACCGGGTTTTTTTGTATTAGGAGCTCACGCTGCTGACATGCTTCCCAACTACAATCCTCCTTGCTGCGGCTGATGGGGTAAGACCCTCCAGCAACACAGCTGGACTGTAGGACGCACCGATTGTTGTGAGAAGCGGTGGGTTCCAGGTTGGGTGAGTAATGTTGGCTTGCGAGCACCACTTGTCTGTTAGTGCTATGGGGGCTAGCTGACAATGTTACGAAAACCGGCCCCAGATTAGGGTCCTTTGTTCAGCCTTTTTAGGCGACGGCGGAGGATCTTGGTTTGAAGCCCATTATAGTCAACTAGTGGGCCACAACCAGTAACTGGTGATCCCAGGATTATCTGGACGAGTGGATGCTTCTCTGTCACCGTGTAGGCCCCATCTTTCATATACAAATGAGAGTATACCCTAAACGAGGAAATGTGGGCATGGATGTTCGTTATCGGGAGATCCATGTTCAAGTCGGCTACAGCCCAGATGGGACTTGTGCTGGCTCCGCCGGATGTCTGGTAAAATCACTGTTGTAAACTGTGTTGACATCTCTTTTTCTCTTCTCTCTTAAAAGGTGAGGAGGGTTTCAGAACGGCGGCCTGTCTGAAGTGTGGCTTGTTATATCGTTGTGTACAAGTTCAGGTGATAGCTACTTAGCTTGCGTGCTAGTTGTGGCCTACCTGTTAGCCAGTCAGCTGTTAGCTGCGGCGCTAGCCCATTGTGTCACTAGGCTAGGAAACGTTAGCTTGCAGCTATCGGTCGAGAGCGGCTGTTAGCTTGATGCTACACTGTTGAACATTGCTGTGACTATAACATGCCTTGAAACACTCTGACTACGACATCATCTTTGACAGAGGATGTTAGTCGAACCTACCCGGAGCCCGGCCGGCGAGGACTGACAAACACAGGAATGCTGTGTTTACCTTCGGTGCCCCGTTAGCCAGACTGCAGTTCGCTTGGCCGGCGTTCGTGGTAGGAAGGTCCTGACCAGACCTTAAAACGCGTCTTCTTCCTTACCTTCTGAATGTTTTGTAATAACTATGTTTTCCAAAACGAGTGTTGCTGCAATGCATTGAGGATACGACGTGTGTTGTGTGTGAATTGTCTTGTCACTGGTATAGCTTCTCCATGCAAATCGGGTTGTTGTTACATATGTAAAAATGATCTGGTTAGTTGTGTTGAGAAACATCATGTGTGTTCATGTACCGTGTACTCACAACTAAGGGGGTTAATTAACCTATAAAGCTATGCTTAGTGACATATGAGTGAAGAATGATTCTTTTTCTCAGCCTGTAATGACAATGAACAGTGTGTTCACATATTAACAGGTTTACCTGTTCAACTAGCCGTATCAAGGGTAAGGTAGGAGGGGTGTTTTTCCCCCTGGTTCCCTGGGCTTCCCCCCCCTCCTTTCAGACATGTTGTTTACAATATATTGTGTCACTGTGTTGTAGGGATACGATGTAACCCTTAGCTTAGTTGCTGGGGTTGTGCTAACCGCTTGAGAAACTATATTTTCCTAAAGAAAAGATTGTTTGGTCACTTTTCGTGTGTGCTTAGCAAGGCCTGTGGCCGATACTAATCGAGAATTATGTATTCTCTCATTATGAAAAACGGCGTTCCTCTGTAGAGTGTTTTTGCCATTTTTTGTGGTGATAAAGGGTTGTGAGTGTCGTATGATCTACAACTGGGTTAGGTTGGCCACAGAAGCACATGTGTAAGTCTGGTACCGGGGCTCTTAAGGGGGCCCTCTCTATTCTGTGTTTTTTCCTTAGTAAAAATCAGATAGCAGGTTAGCACATGAGCTGTGTGAAGCTGTTAAGAAGACACTTCATGTAGCAGACTATGACTGTGTCATGCTCTATTTGTCATTACATCGTATCATGGGTGTGGGGTCGTAAAGGGGTGAACTGGTAATCCTTTCCTCCCCTTCTTTGATGGGCAGGGGTTAAGACCTCCTGTCCTTCAAGGTTCCTGTCACGTTGCTGTTCGGCACGTTACAGGGTAAGAGGGGGGGTGGGGGGGGGGGGGGGGGGGAGTTTCCTGGTCCCACGCCCTGGAATATTGGGCGTGTGCACCGCAGAAATTCCCCCGCCATAGAGTACCTCACTGTGCGCGTCTCTGTTGGTAAGACTTCCGTGAGCTGTTCGGGTCCATATGATGGATCTGTTTCAGGGAGTGGTCAGGGCTCCTCCTCACGAAGCTCCTACTCTGGCCTTCTGTGAGTTAGGACTCTCCTTCCATGTGAGGGAGCCTCCTCAGAGTGCAGAGCCTCCTCCTCAGATTGTCAAGGTGAGTAGAACTTCAAAAAGGAGTCCTGCTCTATTGTGTGTGTATTCGATTCAATTCGATTATTGAGTGTGTATGGGTTCAGTGCCTCCTCCTCGGAGAGCCCTAAACCAAGATTTTACATGGCTCAATGTTGCAATATATTCTTTTCAATCTGTACAGCTCGCGTGGGAAGTCTCTCTGGGGATTTCCGTCTCCTCCCTATGGGAGGGTGGTGGGATGTAAAAATGTAAACTATTTTTACCCTCAGCTATGTCACAAGGGATTCATGTCGGTCTGTGTTCTTTCTTTTTTGGAATAAAAAGAGGAAGGTACATGAAGCACGACGGCTCCGTGTCGTTCTCCCAGGCGACTTGGAGGAACAATGTTTGGTGTCTTGCTAGACTATCCATTGATGTGTTTGGGTCTCGACGCATACATAGTGCTGGCTCGGTGTGTTTCTGTGACAGAATCACACAGGGGCTAAGTGCGCCTTGGTTGCTTGTTAAAACAGCGTTTTTATAGGGCAACTGGGATGGAGTTTTGTCTCTTCCGAGCGCCAGTTTACTAGGTTGTCTCGATGAATTCTCGTTCATATCTGGGGGATGTTAACGGAATAGATCTGAACATAGGTAGAGGGGTCTCACGCCCTTGGGGTGGGCCACTGAGCACGGTCTAAATGGGGACCGTCTGGGTGGCGCCCTCTTTTCATGTTTTAGATCGACACGCATACCTGCCCCCTCTCCTGGAGTGGCCAGGTTGGCGTGGTTAGGACACGGGACTGGTCTGGTCACGCTGGTCCAGGTCAGTTAACCCGTACCCTGAGGGACTTGTGCTTTTTTCGGGGGGAAAAATGCCAGGTCGGTCCGGGTGTCACAGGGTTAGGCGCTATGGAGACCCTTGTTGGGTACATATTGTACACTGCTCTATCGTAATGGCTTACGGCTATGCCAACCTGTACACGCCCGATCTCGTCAGATCTCGGCCGCTACGCAGGTTCGGTCCTGGTTAGTACTTGGTTGGGAGACCGCCTGGGAATACCAAGTGCGGTGTGCTTAGGGCTGGTTCTCCATTCTTTTCGCTCCTCTCTCACGCGTGGCGAAGAGGGGGCTGTTGGGGTGGTCTTGGACCTCCTCTGGTAACCCTGTGCTTCCCGTGCCGCCGGGCCCGGTCCGAAGTAATGTTTCGTCGACCCGTAGGCCTGGAATAACCCTTTTTTGAAAACTGAAACACTTGTACTGCGGTATAGCCGGTGTATACCCGCAGGTGTGTTTTGGAGTTTTTTCTTGAGGGGTTATAGGAACGACCACCGCATAGGGTAACGACAGGGTGGTTGGTTCCCTGGTGTGTTGGAGCAGAGTCAACTCCCGGGTTACCCGGTTGAGTGTGCCCCTGCACGTTCATGACGTCTGCCAATCATGTCAGCCTTCTCTGCTTCATACCCTCTGGTTTTTTTTTTTTTTAAAGGAGGCTTTGTCATGGTGATCAACAACGCCAGCATACGCCCCTTCTGCCGGGGCGGCTGTTTTCAGCTGACTCCTTTGGCGCCTGTCTCGTCCGCAGTGCTCCAGGCTCAGGTTACAGCCTGTTGCCTGGTTTCCCCGGTGCGCTGCCTGCTTCCGTTGGTTAACCTTTTTTGTGTGCTTACGGCCATGCTGGCTGCCTGTTCTGCAGGGTCAGTGTGCCAGACGGTGTGCTATTGGGGGGAAAGGGCCCGCTCTTGAGAGGGGCCTTATCCGAATACGCTGGCGATGTGGGGGGCAGTGTCACTAAGTGACCACCTGGTTGGGTCTTGATGCCTGGCGTCATTGACCTCTCCAGGCCCCCGTTTTCCAGGGGATCCAGTCCCTTTGGTGGGTCTGGGTCTTGCTTCGCGCTCCGCTGCTACGGCCTTGTCACGGGGTTGGGTTTGCTCTTGACCCCGTGATTTCTGGGGGCAGTAACGAGGTTGTTCCTTCCGTTCGTTCCCGGGTGGCATGCGGGTTGTGCGTGTGTGTAGTCGTGGGGTCAGGCCACGGTCTGCTCACCCTGTGCGTTGAATTGCTTGAGTGCCTCTTCGCACGGTCAGGTCCGTCGCCCTCCCGGAAACCTCCAATAGGGGGGGTGCCCTCCATTAGGGGGGGTCGGGGGGGCTCGGTCCTCCACGATCTGAAGGTTGTGGGGGGCCTCAGCGGGGTACATTTGTCGGCCGATGGCTCTCACTCGGCCTCCCTTGTGCAGAGAGTGACGCTGAGCGAGAGCCATTACGAAACAGAACGATAGGTTATAAGTAGTGGTGAGTAGTGGTGACGCTCGGCGTCCGACGCCGCTGCAGCCCTTGATCTCACCTTGTGGTGAAAGCTTGGGAAGGAGGCGAGTAGGTGGCCACACACCTGCTTATGAAGGTAAGCTGATAGGGGTGTGGTCAGACGAATGTTGGGATGTAAAGGTACATTGTGGAATTTTTTATTCAGTGCGCGTGCACGAGCGAGGTACAGTGCAGAGAGTGACCACTACTCACAGAACTTGGTTATAGTTATAACCTATCGTTATTCTCCTGCTAGACTCTGGGGACACCATCTGCCGGTCTGCCTGCAACACTACTCTGCAGAAGCTGGATGTTCTCTATCACTCTGCCGTCCGTTTCTCTACAAATGCCCCTTTCAGAACTCACTGCACTGTATATTCCTCTATAAACTGGCCCTCCTTACAGCCCCTTTCAGAACTCACTGCACTGTATATTCCAATGCCCAGGTCTGCTCTATAATCTGGCCATCCTTCTCTTCCTTTAGGCCCATCTAACGCCTTCCTCCCCTCCTCCAGTGTTTTTCTCTTCCGCCTCATTTAATGGTCATCCTGCAAACTGTGCTTTTCTACCCGTCGCTGGACTTCAACGGACTCAACTGACTTCTCAAGAGGTACTGATCAATGCGGCTAATTTTCTGTCTGTCGGCCACAACAAGGACAGATCTGGACCTTCTCTCTCCCTCTACCGCTCCACCCCGGCCTCCATCGCGAGGCCTTCATCATCCTACTCATAGTGCTGTTCTCTATGGTTCTAGTTCTCACCATCCTACTCATAGTGCTGTTCTCTATGGTTCTAGTTCTCACCATCCTACACATAGTGCTGTTCTCTATGGTTCTAGTTTTCACCATCCTACACATAGTGCTGTTCTCTATGGTTCTAGTTCTGGGGGGCCGGTCAGAGATACCGTCCTCCATTGAACCTCTCATCCAACTCATAGTCCAGTCAATTGGTCTGTCACTGTGTAATCTGCATCTTCCGCCCCTGGTGCTCTCGCAGACTCTGGGAGTATTTCTCCTGTATTTGTCATTTGTTTGGGTGCAGCAATACTGTTTAGAAGTCTACACCACCGCTGTAATGAGGTGCTAACCCATGCCAGCCCCTGATGGGGTCGAGTCCCTCCCGTCAGCTGTCTGTCCAAGTGGTCACATGGACCTTCCCTATAGTTGTCCGTCAGCTGCTCTATTCACAGCAGTCACTAACTAGGCTACATCTGAATTTATAATAAAAACACAAGATACTTGTGCCCTAATGATAACCATAAGCGCACAATGAAGAAAGTAGGGATGTCCGATATTATCGGCCGATATTGGCATTAAAATGTAATATCGGAAATTATCGGTAACCTTTATTTACCCAGGCAAGCAAGTAAGAACAAATTCTTATTTTATTTATTGTCAAAAGTATGCATAATGTTGTGTTAATTCCACGAAAAGAGATATGTAATGTTAATTACCTGAAATTATTACGTTTTTTGAGGGGGGGGAAACCCTGCATATATCGGTATCGGGAATTAAGAGTTGGACAATATCGGTGTATCGGATATCGGTAAAAAGGCCAATATCGAACATCCCTAGAAGAAACCAAATCCCATTGCCAAGAGAAAGTCGGACATGCCTATAAATAACTACACTATGGAACTACATACTATAATAATGATCATAATGGCCCCCAAAAACAGCGTAGGAAACGTCAACGGGCCCTTTGATGTGAACTCTGCAGGTATTGACAACGCTGATGCTACATACCTACCGTACCACATGTCCCCATATGGTCTCTGCATTACTGGAAACTCCTACACGTTGGTGTGAACGAAACAGGATCAAAATAAGTGTAGGATAAATATGACCCCCCGGGGCACGGCGAGTGGGCTTAAGCAAACGTTTATTCCAATCAGCGTGCATCCCGGAACACTGTATATGTATATATCCCAGATTCTATGTTTTCCCCCAGGTACGACGCAGCCTCCGTGCGCGCCAGGGTTATGGACAGCGTTGGAATGTTAATGGTTTTCCGATAATTACAGCTATCTGCGCCGCTGCGACTCAGGGCGGTTTATAAACACGGCCGTGTTTGTCTGTTTATTTTCACATCGACAGGGCGTTCGGGTTCGCTACTGCGCCGAGTTTAAGTTGACTTCACGTAAAATAAAACGGAGGAAGTCTGCGCTTTCGATCGTGACCGGCGTCTCGTCGTGGCATATCGCTACTACAGTAGGCGCCGCGTGGACGAAACGCAGTGGAGATTTCACAAGAGAGACGACATTTTTTTTGTTGAATTTGTGGGAATAAAACACAATAAGCACCGACCAGGAAGCAACATTGTTTTCCCGCCGATTTTATCTCTGGTCAGGTTTGGGGCGGCACGGTGGCACAGCGGTTAGCACTGCTGCCTCACAGCAAGAAGGTTGGAACCCCAGCAGGGGGCCTTTCTGTATGGAGTCTGCATGTTCTCCCCGTGTTCGTGTGGGTTTCCTCCGGGTTCTCTGGTTTCCTCCCACACCATGAAAAAAAAAAGACATGCATCGTATGTAGGGAGTACAGATGAAAACTAGCTCATTAGCTAACTCTGGCACGTTCACGTTGATGTGGAAACTGAAGATGTTGATTCATGTGCACTGTCCCTGGGTAAAACATGTTCAGGACTGATAGGGGATACACAATTCTTTACTACAATGTAAATACAGTACAGCATACAGTAGGCTTGTTATGCGTGGGTATATTTGTATCCCTGTTAGTTAGGTTGTTCGTCCGTTCCACGTATGTTGTGTTCATGTAATCTTGATCTGTGTTCTCCAGTGTTTTGTATTGTGTTCCTTGTCCTGTGCCTTAGTTGTAGTTCCTTGTCTTTGCTTCCTCTAGGCAACACCAAAATGTATGTATTTTTACATTTTCTGCAAAAAAAATGCCCAGAACAATATCCAAATAAATGTCTGTCACTCACTGAGGAAAAGGTGTATTTGCACCAAATTTGACATGGAGGTTCAGAACACCTAAATAAAACGTTCCATGTTGAATAAACAATAATTCCCTGGTAAACTATATGCAGTTATGCAACAAAACAAAAGGTTTGACTGGCCGTTTTTACACAAAGGCAGGGGTGCGTTGGTCATGGGACGGGGTTGCACGGCGAGCAACCGGTTCTGTGAGCAGAAGCACGCGCACGCACATGCACGGCTGTGCACGTGCGTGCACACAGGAATGCACTGCACTCGACTGATGTGCCAACTCGCCACGTATACCCACCTGGCTACCCTGCATGACAATAGCTCAGGTCGTCAGGTGTGTTCAAATACGTCCTCAGTATACAATCACACAAAACTTGTGAATGAAATGTGTTACATTCCATTCCTAGAGGCCATTAGGCACTGTCTTTAGTCTGTGTGCGCATGCGCGGGAACATGTATGCGCATGCGCTGGGGCGTGCACGTGGCGTCATTAAAACACAGTGCAACCAGGTATGAAATCACCAACGCACCACTGCACAAAGGTACACAAAGGTAATATATGATGGTGACTTTACACTGCACCGGAAATAAAGGGTATAGGTTCCCCTGAATCATTCAAGGTATAACACTTGATACTGACTCTCAGAATTGGCACAAATAAAACACTATGTCCAGGCAAACCTTTGTCTATGTAGGCTTTAGATCAGGATGGTCAACCAGTCAGAGACTAAGAGCCACGGAAATGACTGTGGTGCCACAATGAGCCACACCATATATATCCTTTGTTTCAGTCACGGCACCCTTCATAAGTACTTCAAGTTTAGATGGTTAAACTATTTCTTTCTAAATAGTTTTCTAGCCTCTTTGTCTTTTATATTAAATAAGATATTACCTTCTACATTCAGGAAGGATATAATACCGAACTGGCTTTAACTGAGTACTCTTTTTTTCCTATTAAGATACCCTCTGCTCTACACCAAGCTCTTAGTATAACCTGTTTATCCCATAATATGCTCAGTAACCTCCACAATAATCTGAGCACACCGGGGCGCACTTTTATAAACCTGGTAGGTAGGGGACTTCATTCGGCCCTGGGGCCGATTGCACGCCTTACTACAGCTTCCACTTCCTTCCATCTTGATGTCCTAATATCCATCTCATACATTACCTCTCCTAATGGTGGTATATCAGGAGGAAGGCCCATTTAATGGTAAATGGTAAATGGCTGCATTTATATAGCGCTTTTATCCAAAACGCTTTACAATTTTGTTCCTCACATTTGACCCGTTCACTCACACATTCACACACCGATGACAGAGGCAACCTATGCAAGGTGCCAATCGGGAGCAATTAGGGGTTAAGTGTCTTGCTCAAGGACACTTGGACAAGCTGCCTGGGAGGAGCGGGAATCGAACCGGATTACCAGATGATTTCCACTGTCCGCCCCTGTGCTCTCTATTCTTTCTTGTATCTGAGAACATGTTTTTTTTTTTCTTCTTTTTTTAGCTTTGAGTTTCCCTCCCTTTCCTTGGCTCAATATTCCCTTAACAAACGTATGGATCCTATAAAATGCTGTCCTGACTCACTCCTTCTTCTTTCTCTTCCTCCTCAGTTGTTCTGCCCTCCTGAGTACTGCTAGCCGACTCCTTAGCTCTTCCTGCAAAACATTCATTCCTTTAGGCCCATCCCTCCTCCAGTGTCTTCCTTTAGGCCCATCCCCTCCTCCAGTGTCTTCCTTTAGGCCCATCCCTCCTCCAGTGTCTTCCTTTAGGCCCATCCCTCCTCCAGTGTCTTCCTTTAGGCCAATCCCTCCTCCAGTGTTTTCCTTTAGGCCCATCCCTCCTCCAGTGTCTTCCTTTAGGCCAATCCCTCCTCCAGTGTCTTCCTTTAGGCCCATCCCTCCTCCAGTGTCTTCCTTTAGGCCCATCCCTCCTCCAGTGTCTTCCTTTAGGCCCATCCCTCCTCCAGTGTCTTCCTTTAGGCCCATCCCTCCTCTAGTGTCTTCCTTTAGGCCCATCCCCTCCTCCAGTGTCTTCCTTTAGGCCCATCCCCTCCTCCAGTGTGTTCCTTTAGGCCCATCCCTCCTCCAGTGTCTTCCTTTAGGCCCATCTAACACCTTCCTCCCTCCTCCAGTGTCTTCCTTTAGGCCCATCTAACACCTTCCTCCCCCCCTCCTCTTCCTTTAGGCCCATCTAACACCTTCCTCCCCTCCTCCAGTGTCTTCCTTTAGGCCCATCTAACACCTTCCTCCCCTCCTCCAGTGTCTTCCTTTAGGCCCATCTAACACCTTCCTCCCCTCCTCCAGTGTCTTCCTTTAGGCCCATCTAACACCTTCCTCCCTCCTCCAGTGTCTTCCTTTAGGCCCATCTAACACCTTCCTCCCTCCTCCAGTGTCTTCCTTTAGGCCCATCTAACACCTTCCTCCCTCCTCCAGTGTCTTCCTTTAGGCCCATCTAACACCTTCCTCCCTCCTCCAGTGTCTTCCTTTAGGCCCATCTAACACCTTCCTCCCCTCCTCCAGTGTCTTCCTTTAGGCCCATCTAACACCTTCCTCCCCTCCTCCAGTGTCTTCCTTTAGGCCCATCTAACACCTTCCTCCCCTCCTCCAGTGTCTTCCTTTAGGCCCATCTAACACCTTCCTCCCCTCCTCCAGTGTCTTCCTTTAGGCCCATCTAACACCTTCCTCCCTCCTCCAGTGTCTTCCTTTAGGCCCATCTAACACCTTCCTCCCCTCCTCCAGTGTCTTCCTTTAGGCCCATCTAACACCTTCCTCCCCTCCTCCAGTGTCTTCCTTTAGGCCCATCTAACGCCTTCCTCCCTCCTCCAGTGTCTTCCTTTAGGCCCATCTAACACCTTCCTCCCCTCCTCCAGTGTCTTCCTTTAGGCCCATCTAACACCTTCCTCCCCTCCTCCAGTGTCTTCCTTTAGGCCCATCTAACACCTCCCTCCCCTCCTCCAGTGTCTTCCTTTAGGCCCATCTAACACCTTCCCCCCTCCTCCAGTGTGTTCCTTTAGGCCCATCTAACACCTTCCTCCCTCCTCCAGTGTCTTCCTTTAGGCCCATCTAACACCTTCCTCCCTCCTCCTCTTCCTTTAGGCCCATCTAACACCTTCCTCCCCTCCTCCAGTGTCTTCCTTTAGGCCCATCTAACACCTTCCTCCCCTCCTCCAGTGTCTTCCTTTAGGCCCATCTAACACCTTCCTCCCTCCTCCTCTTCCTTTAGGCCCATCTAACACCTTCCTCCCCTCCTCCAGTGTCTTCCTTTAGGCCCATCTAACACCTTCCTCCCCTCCTCCAGTGTCTTCCTTTAGGCCCATCTAACACCTTCCTCCCCTCCTCCAGTGTCTTCCTTTAGGCCCATCTAACACCTTCCTCCCCTCCTCCAGTGTCTTCCTTTAGGCCCATCTAACACCTTCCTCCCCTCCTCCAGTGTCTTCCTTTAGGCCCATCTAACACCTTCCTCCCCTCCTCCAGTGTCTTCCTTTAGGCCCATCTAACGCCTTCCTCCCCTCCTCCAGTGTCTTCCTTTAGGCCCATCTAACACCTTCCTCCCCTCCTCCAGTGTCTTCCTTTAGGCCCATCTAACACCTTCCTCCCTCCTCCAGTGTCTTCCTTTAGGCCCATCTAACACCTTCCTCCCTCCTCCAGTGTCTTCCTTTAGGCCCATCTAACACCTTCCTCCCCTCCTCCAGTGTCTTCCTTTAGGCCCATCTAACACCTTCCTCCCTCCTCCAGTGTCTTCCTTTAGGCCCATCTAACACCTTCCTCCCCTCCTCCAGTGTCTTCCTTTAGGCCCATCTAACACCTTCCTCCCTCCTCCAGTGTCTTCCTTTAGGCCCATCTAACACCTTCCTCCCCTCCTCCTCCTCTTCCTTTAGGCCCATCTAACACCTTCCTCCCTCCTCCAGTGTCTTCCTTTAGGCCCATCTAACACCTTCCTCCCTCCTCCAGTGTCTTCCTTTAGGCCCATCTAACACCTTCCTCCCCTCCTCCAGTGTCTTCCTTTAGGCCCATCTAACACCTTCCTCCCCTCCTCCAGTGTCTTCCTTTAGGCCCATCTAACACCTTCCTCCCTCCTCCAGTGTCTTCCTTTAGGCCCATCTAACACCTTCCTCCCTCCTCCAGTGTCTTCCTTTAGGCCCATCTAACACCTTCCTCCCCTCCTCCAGTGTCTTCCTTTAGGCCCATCTAACACCTTCCTCCCTCCTCCAGTGTCTTCCTTTAGGCCCATCTAACACCTTCCTCCCCTCCTCCAGTGTCTTCCTTTAGGCCCATCTAACACCTTCCTCCCCTCCTCCAGTGTCTTCCTTTAGGCCCATCTAACACCTTCCTCCCTCCTCCAGTGTCTTCCTTTAGGCCCATCTAACACCTTCCTCCCCTCCTCCAGTGTCTTCCTTTAGGCCCATCTAACACCTTCCTCCCCTCCTCCAGTGTCTTCCTTTAGGCCCATCTAACACCTTCCTCCCCCCCTCCAGTGTGTTCCTTTAGGCCCATCTAACACCTTCCTCCCCTCCTCCAGTGTCTTCCTTTAGGCCCATCTAACACCTTCCTCCCTCCTCCAGTGTCTTCCTTTAGGCCCATCTAACACCTTCCTCCCCTCCTCCTCTTCCTTTAGGCCCATCTAACACCTTCCTCCCTCCTCCAGTGTCTTCCTTTAGGCCCATCTAACACCTTCCTCCCCTCCTCCAGTGTCTTCCTTTAGGCCCATCTAACACCTTCCTCCCCTCCTCCAGTGTCTTCCTTTAGGCCCATCTAACACCTTCCTCCCCTCCTCCAGTGTCTTCCTTTAGGCCCATCTAACACCTTCCTCCCTCCTCCAGTGTCTTCCTTTAGGCCCATCTAACACCTTCCTCCCTCCTCCAGTGTCTTCCTTTAGGCCCATCTAACACCTTCCTCCCCTCCTCCAGTGTCTTCCTTTAGGCCCATCTAACACCTTCCTCCCCTCCTCCAGTGTCTTCCTCAGTGTTGTGCTAGTTACTGAAAAATAGTAACTCAGTTACTTTACTAGTTACTTCATTTCAAAGTAACTTCGTTACTGTACTAGTTACTTACACCCAAAAGTAATGAGTTACTGTGAAAAGTAACTATTTAGTTATTTAAAAAAAAAGAAAAAAAAAAAAGAAGATTGCTCCCGAGCTCGTACTCAAAATCGGTTGATCAACTTGACAGTTTCCATTCACATCACCGAACTCTGCTAAGCAATGTGGTCTAGATACAAACACAAATCTGACACAAACAAATGTTGTCCCGAGTCGATATAATAAGAAGTGCGCCGGTTGAAGGAACAGCCTTGATGTCGCCGGAGCGTTTCATTATAACCATTATAATTCAAGGTTACTACGACTATGCTTGCACCTCATGGTACCAAAGCACCTCAAAGGCGCTTAAAACAAAATTACAAACATCACAAAACAAACTGGTCAGACTACTACTTGACCTGAACCCCAGAACCCACCTCACCCCTGCCCACTTTGACAACCTAGGATGGCTTAGAGTAGACGACAGAGTACAGCAACTTGCAATGGGCCTGGTCTACAAGATACACTATACGACCGGGGTACCCATGTACATGTCAAAATACTTCCCAAAGGTCAGTGAATACCACAACCACTACACCAGAGGAAGCTCAACAAATCATGTAAAACCCAGATTCGGCTCAAACAAGGGACTAAACACGTTTCGCAATTATGCCACAACAATGTGGAACGCCCTACCCAAAGCTAGGGGTAACAGTACTGTATATTTGAATACCGTTTATGTCACAAATGTATCAGTACTAAATACCTATATGTCCCTATGCCATAAATGTCATGTATGTTGTGTATCTCATAAATGTCTATATGAATTGAAAATAAGGGACCCTGATGGAAACAAGACAAACGTCTTTCTCAGGTCTGCATCCCCTTAACAATTGTATGTATTGAGCCGTACTGTATTGTACCCATTCTGCAATCTGTTAAATAAAGTTTTCATTCATTCATTCATTCACCATCTTGCAAGTTGCAACGTTGTTTAAGATATCAATCAAAGCATTGCAACGTTAGAATAGTTAGGATATCAATTGTGCATGAAAGGACTATATTTATATTGTTTGATTAGTATTATGAGATTCCCTGGCAGATTTCGTACAGTCAAAATCCGTTGATCAACTTGAGTTTCAGTGAACACATTGCACTCACCAAAGTCTGCGGTGGTCGAGATGTAGTAACGTTACGTTAGTCCAGTTGACTCCAGCAGCGCCTCAAACATGTTCTTTATCTCGTTTCCATGTTGTATATTAATTATCTCTCCAAGTAGTTGCTAAATGGTTTGTTAGTTTGTTACTGCGTTCTTTTTATGTAGATTCATAGCGAGCGTTTGTTTTGTTTACAATAGAGAGGGTCTATTTCTTTCCGTAGCCGCATTTCTGGTTTGCGCATTTCTGATTGGCCAGTGGCCAGACTCGCCTCGTATCATTCTATGCGGGTGGGGATGCGGATAATAATAATAATAATAATAATAATAATAATCACTACCGCTCGCTATCAATCTACGCCGTATATAACGCAAATAACGCAGTGACAAACCATTCAGTAACGTAAGTAGCGTTACTGAATTTCAAAAGTAATGCGTTAGAGTACTAGTTGCGGCAAAAAGTAACTTCGTTTCTGTAACGCGTTAGTCCCAACACTGGTCATAATAGAACATTCTAGAACATTTGTGATTTCACAGTATGTCATAATAGTACATTCTAGAACATTCTAGAACATTTGTGATTTCACAGTATGATGTCATAATAGTACATTCTAGAACATTCTAGAACATTTGTGATGTCACAGTATGATGTCATAATAGGACATTCTAGAACATCTGTGATGTCACAGTATGATGTCATAATATAACATTCTAGAACATTTGTGATGTCACAGTATGATGTCATAATCAAACATTCTAGAACATTTGTGATGTCACAGTATGATGTCATAATCAAACATTCTAGAACATTTGTGATGTCACAGTATGACGTCATAGCAAACATTCTAGAACATTTTGGATGTCACAGTATGATGTCATAATCAAACATACTAGAACATTTGTGATGTCACAGTATGATGTCATAATAGAACATTCTAGAACATTTGTGTACAGTATATATTCAACAATTCTCTCAGAAGTTCTCAGATCGCTACTTGTCGGCTACTTGTCTGTAAGCTTGAATATATTCTGTAGATACCATTTTAAAATCCCCACATGGAAAAGGAAACAATCTCCTGTACAATCCTTAATGACCTGCGTCTGGAGGGAAGGGTCTGTGATGTGGTTATTAAAGTCAACAGCACTGAGTTGAATGCCCACAAGGCCCTCCTGTGTGACTGCAGTGACTATTTCAGGTAAGTTTAGCTTGGTTCAGGTTAACTTGGTTCAGGTTAGCTTCATTAGTAAACAGATACCATACTGAATGTCTACTGTAAAAAGATAATATACTGTACTTTTACTGTAAAAAATACTATACTGCACTTCTACTGTAAACAGATACTATACTGTACTTCTACTGTAAACAGATACTGTACTTCTACTGTAAACCGATACTATACTGTACTTCTACTGTAAACCGATACTATACTGTACTTATACTGTAAACAGATACTATACTGTACGTCTACTGTAAAAAATATACTATACTGTATCGGCAGTTGGCCTCTGGTATGCGTGCCATTAGCGTTAGCCACGCTTCTAAGAGGTTGGCAGTCGACTACGGCTCCTTTCGACCGATTAGTCGACTATTCGACTAATAGGGGTCAGCCCTAATTACTACACAGGACAGAATGTTGCTTACTGTTTACTCATCAGATATCTCTGTACTCTGCGTCCCACAGAGCCCTCTTCACTCGCTGGAGCGACTCAGAGAAAGCAGTCTACACTATCCCTGGGTTGTCCCCGGGTATGATGCAGCTCATCATAGAGTACGCCTACACACGCTTTGTGCTGGTGACAGCAGAGAACGTGAAAGAGCTTCTGGTGGCTGCAGACCAGCTTCGCGTCACTGGCATAGTAGGAGCGTGCTCTGACTTCCTAGAAGGCCAGCTGTCTCTGGAAAACTGTGTCGGCATCTGGAGGTTCACGGACATCTACAACTGCCCTGACCTGAGGCGTAAGGCCCATCTCTTCATCGTGTGCCACTTTGAGGAGATGCTGCGCTTCTCACAGGAGTTTGTGGAGCTGTCCCCGCAGCAACTGGTGGACATCATCGAGAGGGATGATCTGAACGTGAAGAGCGAGGAGACGGTGTTCGAGGCCGTCCTCCGTTGGATCGACCACTCCCGTGAGGAGCGTAAAACACACATCCCTTTGCTGCTGCCCAAGGTAACTAATTGTATTACGGATACGCAAACATGGTTGCTAGTGCCTGAGCCACATTTATTTTTAATTTTATTTGTATTATTTAACTTTTTCTTGTTTGTCTGTCTCTTGTCAAGGTCATTATGATTCATGTTACTGTTATTATAGTTGTCGTCGCTGTTGTCATT
This sequence comes from Notolepis coatsorum, assembly GCF_963971535.1. Taxonomy (NCBI): domain Eukaryota; kingdom Metazoa; phylum Chordata; class Actinopteri; order Aulopiformes; family Paralepididae; genus Notolepis; species Notolepis coatsorum. Next base: position 84,305 of record NW_028171112.1, read on the forward strand.
ATTATTATTATTATTATTATTATTATTATTATTATTATTATTATTATTATTATTATTATTATTATTATTATTATTATTATTATTATTATTATTATTATTATTATTATTATACTGTTATGTTCTATTTTATGTATGAAAATAAAATAAAATAAAAACATTTATAAAAAAAAAACAGCAACCGTCTACAACCGATGTCTAAGTTGTACCCGCTGTCTGCTTTTCTCTTCCCAGGTTCGCATGGGCTTGATGAGGCCTGACTACTTCAGGAACAACGTCCAGAACAACCCTGTGGTGAGGGACAGCCAGGACTGCAGGGCCCTCATCCTCAGCGTCCTGAAACCCCCTGGCTCCGACAGGCTCCCAAACCCCCTGACCCGCCCACGCCTGCCCCAGGAGGTCCTATTGGCCATCGGAGGCTGTAGTAGAGGCAGCGTGACCATGGAGGCTTACGATATCAGAGCCGGTGGATGGATGGACGTGAGTGTTGAGGGGGAGAGTCCCCGGTGGGGCCACGGCACCGCTTATCTCCACGGTCTGGTCTACTGCGTCGGCGGCTGGGACAGCAGTAAGCCTCTCAGCAGTGTGCGCAGGTTCAACCCCGTCACTCGCAGCTGGCTGCAGGCGGCTCCCATGCACTCACGCCGCAGTGAGCTCAGCGTGGTCGCGTTGGACGGCTGTATCTACGCCATGGGAGGG